>NC_041382.1:123406168-123466017 GCF_002162155.2 Triticum dicoccoides
GCCGCCGCCGACCGCGCCACCCGACGACCGTTTCGGCGCTTCCCCGGCCTATCCCCGCCCCGCGCGCGCTTTCTTCGGCCCGCCGCCCCGCGCGCGTGCTGGTCCGCCGACGAACAGCACCAGCGCGCTCGCTGCCGCTCGGCGCCCGCTAGGTGTTCGACAAAACGCCTAGAAGGTATGTATTGCTCAAAAGCCATGAATTTCGTGCATGTTGATTGTAGTTTTTTATTTATAGCATAGTATTCAACATTGTAGATGAGTTCGTCGTATGATTCTTCCGAAGAAGAATTTGATATGGAAGAGGAGGAGGATCTTGCAATGATCCTAGCTATGCATATTAATAAAAAACCGAAACACGGTGGTTCGGTTATGGGTCGGCAAAAAATTTAGAGGGATAGGATCGATGCCCACAACAGATTGATCAGGCATTATTTTGCGGAGAATCCCACATACCCCGAGTCGTATTTTCGTCGCCGGTTTAGGATGAGCACCGAGTTGTTCAGGCGCATTGCAGAGAAACTAGCGAGCCATGACCGCTTTTTTCAGCAAAGGAGGAATGCCGCCGGAGAGCTCGGGCATAGCACCTTTCAGAAGGTGACAGCCACTTTGCGTATGTTGGCATACGGTATACCGGCTGATCTAGTTGATGATCACTTGGCTATGGGTGAGAGCCAAACCATCATGTGTGTCAAGCGCTTCGCTGTCGGAATTGTGCAAGTGTTTGGCGAGGAGTATTTGAGATCTCCCAGCGCTGAAGACGTCGCAAGGCTTTTAGCGATGAACAAAGCTCGCGGCTTTCCTGGCATGCTTGGCTCAATAGATTGCATGCATTGGACTTGGAAGAATTGTCCAAAGGTATGGCATGGGCAATTCCACGGCCAAAAAAAGAGTTCCACTATAATCCTTGAAGCGGTGGCCGATCAAGAGACTTGGATTTGACATGCATTCTTTGGAATGCCTGGATCTTTGAATGACATCAATGTTATCAACCGGTCACCACTGATGAGTAAGATTGCAAATGGGGAGTTGCCACCAGTGTAGTTTGTAGCAAATGGCCGTACATGCAACTATGGCTATTATCTAGCGGATGGCATCTATCCAAAGTGGCAAACCTTTGTCAAGCCGTTGAAAAGCCAGAAGGTAAGAACATTTTTGATTTCCACAATGCTCAGGCGGCGGCTAGAAAAGATGTGGAGAGAGCTTTTGGGATTTTGCAAGCCCAATTTGCTATTGTGAGAGGACCGGCTAGATTTTGGGATCAAAAGATGTTTTGGTACATAATGCACGCTTGTGTGATCATGCACAACATGATCATCGAGAATGAGCGTGGCCAAGATGTAGACTGCTCTCGGTATGAGCTCTTGGGATATCCCGTGCGAGTGCGACGGAGGGCTGAAAGAGTGGCCCATTTTGTTGCCTCCTATCATGCCATTCGATGTCTTGCAGCGCATAATGATCTTTAGAAGGATCTCATTGAGGAGTGGTGGGCATGAAATGGACGACAAAGAGCATCATGATTTGTGCGTTCGTTATTGTATTGTTGAACTATTTGTTGTATTGAACGATAAACTGTTTGTTTGAGTTGTAATAAACGAAATTGAATTATTTATTTTTGTTTGTTTTTGACTTTTTTGCTTTTGTTTTTGAATACATATGTTGTTTGTGCGAGTCGCGGGCGGTGCATTTTTGTGCGCTGTTAAAACGGCGCGCGTGCTGCATTTTAGCGCGGCTGCTGGAGCCAGCGATGCGCGCGCGGCATACGTGTTTTTTGCGCGCGGCGTAACCGGCGCCTGTTGAAGATGCTCTTAAGATTAGGTAGGTACAGCGTCTGCGCACACAGAGCGGATGGACCTGCGGGTGCAAGGGCCTGCCATGTCGTGGGCTTCTTCTGACGGGCTTCTGTTCTGTTCGTTGGGCCTATCTCGTCTCCTTTTTTCATTTTTGTTTTGTTGTGAACGTCTTTGCATGTTTGTGCTTGTCTAGCTTAGCACTTTTGTAGTAGTAACATTTTTATGACAATTTAGTGTGCAGTGTTCTGCATTTATTTTTCACGTGGTTCCTTGTTGAACCATGTATGAATAACATCAGATTTTTTTATCATACCCAAAATAGTGTAAACTCGACAATTCATTTTTTTAGAAATTTATGACAGTCGTAAAATCGTGTGAGCTGCCTTTTGTGTCAATGTACTCATTTGTTTTTGCTGTCATCATTGACTATTGGTGTCATCCTGGACTTATCTAAGAATAACACTTCATTCGGCTCATATTAATTGACGCTGCTCTAGTACAAGTTTGTGCTAAAGTTTTACTAAAGCAGCATCAATTAATTTGAATCGGAGAGAGTACTTGCAATTTCTCATAGATGTACATTTACACCATTTCTAGAAGCACAGCATGGTTGCTATGTGTGTGTTTCATAGGCAGATTATACCACAGTTGCACTTTTGTTTCAAATGGATGCAGTTACCCTTTTTCATAAAAGCACAATTTATGCATTTTCTATTCTGATTATATCTCAGTTGCACTTTTTTCAGGGGTGTGTAGCTGTCATTTCAGAAAAGTGCAACTATGTTGCTCTGTATGTATTTTCTAGGACTTACTTTTATATAAGAATAATTTCGCTTTTTTTGGAATGTGCTATTATCATTTTTAGAAAAGTGCGAATGGTTTACTATGTATGTATTTTCTAGGTGATTATACCTAGTTGCACTTTTGTAGAAAACTACTTACACTTTTTTAGAAATGTGCAACTACCATTTTAGGAAAAGTGCATCTGAGTTCTATGCATGAATGTATGTACTATCTAGTTTGATTATTTCTGAGTTGCACTTTTCTAAAGAGTACTTGAACTTTTCTAAAATTTCCAACTACCATATTTTTGGAAAAGGCAACATGGTTTGTTATTTATAATTTTCCCCCTCCTGATTAATCAGTTTCAATTTTCAATATATTGTAGATGTACCTTTAAAATAATATGCAACTACCTATTTGAAAAGAGCAACTAGGTTTGCTATTATTTAATCTCATAATTATGCTTCATTTGTTTGCTTTCTATAAACTTTTCTTACACCCTCCGCAGTATATTTCCGTCAGCAAAACGCTTTTTAATAATTGAAGCCTAGCATAATTAAGGAACACGACAAAAGCTCTTTCGTGGCCCAAAGAAAATGGAAACACACGGGGCCTTGTCAAATAATTACGGCACAAGGAGACGCTCATAAGCATATACATGCTTCGAAACTTGTGTGGTTGGTTGGGTGTGTGGGGGGGGGAGGTGTAGGGATTAAGGAGTACCCCTTGGAAGGCTCCCTCAAAGTTCACTTCCTTGGGCCTAGGAGCGCGCCAAGTGGAACGCCCAGCCGCCGCAATGTGTTGTGCGCTTGGCACACTCTCAGATATATTTTTTTTGCATGCGCTTTCTTTTTCTGGGTTTTCTCTGCTTTTTTGTTTTTGCTTGATTTTTCCTAGGTTTTGACGATCTATTTGGGTTTTTTAGGAAGCAACTTTTCGCAAGAAGCACAACTATACTTCCCAAAAAGGGAAAAACATAGTTGTGCTTCCTCTAAAAAGGGATAAGCATGGTATGTGCTTCGCAAAAATGAAAAGGCATAGTATGTGTGTGACGCCCCGAGACCGACGCGTCAGGTGTCTTTCAGTATTCGCTGTCGTTGCCATGTCATTTGCTTGTGTGTCGCATCTTTGCCCTGTCATCATGTGCGTTGCATCATCATGTTTTCAAAACTTGCATCCGTCCGAGTCTCCCAATTCTTTTCGTTGTCCGTTCTGATCCCAGACACACTCGCACGCGCCCGTGGCACGTCCAAAATATTATTTTATTAGTGGCTGGAAAGTGTTCTCGGAATGGGATAAAAGTTGGCGTGTGGTCTTGTTATAGAGTAGGTAGGCCGCCTGCTAAATTTCATCGCCTTCGGAGTTCGTTTGATGCCCCAACGGATAACTATAGCGGCAATATAGTTCGTCAAACCGTCAAACGTATTTGGCCTTGAGAAACTGCTGGTGGCCTCTCTCTCTCTTCTCTCCCCTTAGCCCGAGGCCTTTTGCACAGCCCACCTGCAGCCCACCTACTCCCCCTCCGCTCCGGACCGTCCGATAGCGATCGAACGGCTCCGAAACGGAGCAAAACCCCCAACCCTAGACCCCTGCCTATAAAAGGAAGAACCCCTTCCATTTTTAGCAGCCGCCAGCCCCCTTCCCTTGATTTCAGCATGCCGCCGCCTCCGTTCTAGATCGAGAGGGCCCCAATCTCTCCTCCCTCACGTCCTCGTCGTCCGCCGTCGGCGACCAAGGCCGCCGGAGCATGCTCGTCGCCGGCCACCTCAACCCCAGGTCACGCCGCCCGCGTCCCTCTCCTTCCCAACTGGATCTCTCTCATCTCACCCATCTCTCTCTGTAGGGCGCCCCGACGGAGATCCCCTCGCCGCTGCCTCGGATCTTGCCGGGATGCTCTGGATCCGGCGCCGCCCCGCACCCACCGCGTCGGCCTCCCTCATTGGCGCTCGGATCCACCATGCCTGCCTCGTTCCTCGCTGGCTGCTGCCCTCCCCACGTCTTCCCCTCGCCGGGATCCCGTCGTACGTCATCGCTCGCCGGCCAGCACCTCGACGCCGACCGCCGTCATTCGTCACCGCCTGTCTCCCCGATCCAGGCGGGATCGGGAGGAGGACGACCTCCATGTGGGCCTCCCCACGGCCCAGGACCCGCGGCTTGCTCCAGCCGGCCTGCGTTGCCAACTAGGCCGAAGCCCATGGTGAGGCCCCATCGCCTCCTTTGTTTTTTTCTCTGTTGGCCCAACCTGCTCCAGATTCAGCCCACCAAGTTTTTTTCCAGTTCAGCGAATTTGCTATTTATCCAGGGATTTATTGTTTTGCAGAAAAGCCCTCAAACTTCATGCATATAATAATCAATCATCCGTGCATCATATGTAAAAACATTGTATATGTACAATGCTTAGAATTATGTGTAGATTAATAATATCCAACTTTCATCCATGTTTAAAATGTTTAAAATGATGTTTGCATATAATTTAAATATTGCCATGCTAAAATGATTTAATTCATAACTAATTAACTGTAGGTCGGTTTTAAATAAATTATATAAGCAAATGGGGTAGAATAATGCCTAGTTTCACATGGTGCACTCATCTTGCATGTTTAACAAATCTAAAATATGGTTTATGGCAGAACAACACCAAATTCATAATATGCATATGAGGATTTTTTCGGACTTATTGCTTGTTGTTCCGGCCTCATTTAAACTTGCCTAGATAGGTAGTTTTATTATGCTTCACCTCTTGCCATGTTTAATAACATTTAATATTGTTGAGTACATAAACGGGAGATAACTAAATAAGTAATGTGGTGTTTCGTCAATATGCAATTAACTTGTAGTGTTGTTTGTTGCACTTTGCCATGCTATGCCTCTTTAAACCGGACATGCATCATACTTGATTGTGCATCATACCATGTTTATGTGATGGTTTTTTACCATGTTGTTTGCTTCTTTCCGGTGTTGCTTCTTCTTGTTAGTTCCAGTAACGTTGCGTTTGTGAGGATCGGTTCGACTATGTCTGTTTGTCTACTTCATGGACTCGTTCTTCTTCCATGCGGGGTCTCAGGCTAGATGACTATACCCTCGATATCACTTTATCTTTGCTTGCTAGTTGTTCGTTCTATCGCTATGTCGCGCTACCTACCACTTGTTATATCATGCCTCCCATATTGCCATGTCAAGCCTCTAACCCTCCTTCCTAGCAAACCGTTGTTTGGCTATGTTACTGCTTTTGCTCAGCCCCTCTTATATTGTTGCTAGTTGTAGTTGAAGTTTGTTACATGTTGGAACATGGATATGTTGGGATATCACAATATCTCTTATTTTAATTAATGCATCTATATACTTGGTAAAGGATGGAAGGCTCGGCCTTATGCCTGGTGTTTTGTTCCACTCTTGCCGCCCTAGTTACCGTCATACCGGTGTTATGTTCCTTGATTTCGCATTCCTAACGCGGTTGGGGTTATGGGGCCCCCTTGACAGTTCGCTTTGAATAAAACTCCTCCAGCAAGGCCCAACCTTGGTTTTAACATTTGCCACCACCACCTATTACTTTTCCCTTGGGAGTCGCGCTCTCGAGGGTCATCTTTATTTTACCCCCCGGGCCAGTGCTTCTCTAAGTGTTGGCTCGAACTGGGCGATGTCCGGCGCCCCCTGGGTAACTAGGGTCTATGCCAACCCGACGTCTTGCCCATCCGGTGTGCCCTGAGAACGAGATATGTGTAGCTCCTATCGGGATTTGTCGGCGCATTCGGGCGGTCTTGCTGGTCTTGTTTTAGCATTGTCGAAATGTCTTGTAACCGGGATTCCGAGTCTGATCGGGTTGTTCCGAGAGAAGGAATATCCTTCGTTGATCGTGAGAGCTTGTGATGGGCTAAGTTGGGACAACCCTGTAGGGTATAAACTTTCGAGAGCTGTGCCCGCGGTTATGTGGCAGATGGGAATTTTTTAATATCCGGTTGTAGAGAATTTGACACTTGACTTAATTAAAATGCATCAACCGCGTGTGTAGCCGTGATGGTCTCTTTTTGGCGGAGTCCGGGAAGTGAACACGGTCTTGTGTTATGTATGAACGTAAGTAGTTTCAAGATCACTTCTTGATCACTTCTAGCTTCTCGACTGTTGCGTTGCTTCTCTTCTCGCTCTTATTTGAGTATGTTAGCCACCATATTTGCTTAGCGCTTGTTGCTGCTCCACCTCATTACCTTATCCTGCCCATAAGCTTAGATAGTTTTGATCTCGCGGGTGTGAGATTGCTGAGTCCTCGTGACTCACGGATACTTCCAAATAGTTGCGGGTGCCGATGATACCAGTGCAGGTGACGCAACCGAGCTCAAGTGGGATCTCGATAAAGATCTTGGTCATTGTTATGTGTCTTTTCCGAATGATCAGTAGTGGAGCCCAGTTGGGACGATCGGGGATCTAGCATTTAGGGTTGTCTTCTTTTATTTTGGTTCCATAGTCGGACCTTGATTATACTCTGGATGATGTATGTTTAACTTGTTATTTGTGTGAAGTGGCGATTGTAAGCCAACGCTTTATCCTTTTCTTATTCAGTACATGGGATTGTGTGAAGATTACCCCTCTTGCGACAAAACCACCATGCGGTTATGTTGGGGAACATAGTAATTTCAAAAAAATTCCTACGCACACGCAAGATCATGGTGATGTATAGCAATGAGAGGGGAGAGTGTGTCCATGTACCCTCGTAGACCGAAAGCGGAAGCGTTAGCACAACGCGGTTGGTGTAGTCGTACGTCTTCACGATCCGACCGATCAAGTACCGAACGTACGACACGTCCGAGTTCTGCACACTTTCAACTCGATGACGTCCCTCGAACTCCGATCCAGCCGAGCTTTGAGGGAGAGTTCCGTCAGCACGACGGCGTGGTGACAATGTTGATGTTCTATCGTTGCAGGGCTTCGCCTAAGCACTGCTATGATATTATCGAGGTGGACTATGGTGGAGAGGGGCACCGCACACGGCTAAAAGATCCAAGAGATCAATTGTTGTGTCTATGGGATGCCCCTCTCCTCCGTATATAAAGGAGGGGAGGAGAGGGCCGGCCAAGGGGAGGAGGCGCGCCCAAGGGGGGGGGGGTCCTACTCCTCCTTTTCCTATTTGGAGAGGGAGAGGGAAGGAAGAGGAAGGAGGGAGGAAGGAAAGGTGGGGGAGGCCCCCCTCCCAATTCGGATTGGGCTTGGGGGGAGCCCCCTCCCTTGCTCCTTTCCCCTCCTTTCCACTAAAGCCCATTAAGGCCCATATACCTCCTGGGGGGTTCCGATAACCTCCAGGAGCTCCGGTATTATCCCGATCTCACCCGGAAACATTTCGGTATCCAAATATAGTCGTCCAATATATCGATCTTTACGTCTCGAACATTTCGAGACTCCTCGTCATGTCCATGATAACATCCGGGACTCTGAACTACCTTCGGTACATCAAAAACCATAAACTCATAATATAACCATCATCGAACTTTAAGCATGCGAACCGAGAACTATGTAGACATGACCGAGACACGTCTCCAGTCAATAACCAATAGCGGAACCTGGATGCTCATATTGGCTCCAACATATTCTATGAAGATCTTTATCGGTCAAACCGCATAACAACATATGTTGTTCCTTTTGTCATCGGTATGTTACTTGCCCGAGATTCGATCGTCGGTATCTCAATACCTAGTTCAATATCGTTACCGGCAAGTCTCTTTACTCATTCCGTAACACATCATCCCCCAACTAACTCATTAGTTGCAATGCTTGCAAGGCTTAAGTGATGTGTATTACCGAGTGGGCCCAGAGATACCTCTCCGACAATCGGAGTGACAAATCCTATTCTCGAAATATGACAACCCAACAAGTACCTTCGGAGACACCTGTAGAGCACCTTTATAATCACCCAGTTACGTTGTGACGTTTGGTAGCACACAAAGTGTTCCTCCGGTAAACGGGAGTTGCATAATCTCATAGTCATAGGAACATGTATAAGTCATAAAGAAAGCAATAGCAACAAACTAAACGATCAAGTGCTAAGCTAATGGAATGGGCCAAGTCAATCGAATCATTCTCCTAATGATGTGATCCTGTTAATCAAATGACAACCCTTTGTCTATGGCTAGGAAACATAACCATCTTTGATCAACGAGCTAGTCAAGTAGAGGCATACTAGTGACGCTCTGTTTGTCTATGTATTCACACATGTATCATGTTTCAGTTAATACAATTCTAGCATGAATAACAAACATTTATATTGATATAAGAAAATAAATAATAACTTTATTATTGCCTCTAGGGCATATTTCCTTCAGTCTCCCACTTGCACTAGAGTCAATAATCTAGATTACACAGTAATGATTCTAACACCCATGGAGCCTTGGTGTTGATCATGTTTTGCTCGTGGAAGAGGCTTAGTTAACGGGTCAGCAACATTCAGATCTATATGTATCTTGCAAATCTCTATGTCTCCCACCTGGACGTGGTCTCGAATGGAGTTGAAGCGTCTTTTGATGTGCTTGGTTCTCTTGTGAAGTCTGGATTCATTTGCCAAAGCAATCGCACCAGTATTGCCACAAAAGATTTTTCATTGGACCTGATGCACTAGGTATGACACCTAGATCGGATATGAACTCCTTCATTTGCTGCTTACGAAGCAGCTATGTATTCCGCTTCACATGTAGATCCCGCTATGACACTTTGTTTAGAACTGCACCAACTGACAGCTCCACCGTTTAATAAAAAACACATATCCGGTTTGCGGTTTAGAATCGTCCGGATCAGTGTCAAAGCTTGCATCGACGTAACCATTTACGACGAGCTCTTTGTCACCTCCATAAACAAGAAACATATCCTTCATCCTTTTCAGGTATTTCAGGATGTTCTTGACCATTGTCCAGTGATCCACTCCTGGATTACTTTGGTACCTCCCTGCTAAACTAATAGCAAGGCACACATCAGGTCTGGTACACAACATTGCATACATGATAGAGCCTATGGATGAAGCATAGGGAACATCTTCCATTTTCTCTCTATCTTCTGCAGTGGTCGGACATTGAGTCTCACTCAACTTCACACCTTGTAACACAGGCAAGAACCCTTTCTTTGCTTGATCCATTTTGAACTTCTTCAAAACTTTGTCAAGGTATGTGCTTTGTGAAAGTCCAATTAAGCGTCTTGATCTATCTCTATTGATCTTGATGCCCAATATATAAGCAGCTTCACCGAGGTCTTTCATCCAAAAACTCTTATTCAAATATCCCTTTATGCTATCCAGAAATTCTATATCATTTCCAATCAACAATATGTCATCCACATATAATATCAAAAATGCTACAGAGCTCCCACTCACTTTCTTGTAAATACATGCTTCTCCAAAAGTCTGTATAAAACCATATGCTTTGATCACGCTATCAAAATGTTTATTCCAACTCCGAGAGGCTTGCACCAGTCCATAAATGGATCCCTGGAGCTTTCATACTTTGTTAGCTCCCTTTGGATCGACAAAACCTTCCGGTTGCATCATATATAACTCTTCTTCCAGAAATCCATTCAGGAATGCAGTGTTGACATCCATTTGCCAAATTTCATAATCATAAAATGCGGCAATTGCTAACATGATTCGGACAGACTTAAGCATCGCTACAGGTGAGAAGGTCTCATTGTAATCAATCGGTTGAACTTGTCGAAAACCTTTTGCAGCAAGTCGAGCTTTAGAGACGGTAACATTACCATCAGCGCCAGTCTTCTTCTTGAAGATACATTTATTCTCGATGTCTTGCTGATCATTGGGCAAGTCAACCAAAGTCCACACTTTGTTCTCATACATGGATCCCTTCTCAGATTTCATGGCCTCAAGCCATTTTGCGAAATCTGGGCTCACCATCGCTTCTTCATAGTTCGTAGGTTCATCATGGTCGAGCAACATAACCTCTAGAACAGGATTACCGTACCACTCTGGTGCGGATCTTACTCTGGTTGACATACGAGGTTCAGTAACAACTTGATCTGAAGTTTCATGATCATCATTAACTTCCTCACTAATTGGTGTAGACGTCACAGGAACCGGTTTCTGTGATGAACTACTTTCCAATAAGGGAGCAGGTACTGTTACCTCATCAAGTTCTACTTTCCTCCCACTCACTTCTTTTGAGAGAAACTCCTTCTCTATAAAGGATCCATTCTTAGCAACGAATGTCTTGCCCTCGGATCTGTGATAGAAGGTGTATCCAACTGTTTCTTTTGGGTATCCTATGAAGACACATTTCTCTGATTTGGGTTCGAGCTTATTAGGTTGAAGCTTTTTCACATAAGCATCGCAGCCCCAAACTTTAAGAAACGACAACTTTGGTTTCTTGCCAAACCATAGTTCATAAGGTGTCGTCTCAACGGATTTTGATGGTGCCCTATTTAACGTGAATGTGGCCGTCTCTAAAGCATAACCCCAAAATGATAGTGGTAAATCAGTAAGAGACATCATAGATTGCACCATATCTAGTAAATTACGATTACGATGTTCGGACACACCATTACGCTGTGGTGTTCCGGGTGGCGTGAGTTGCGAAACTATTCCGCATTGTTTCAAATGTAGACCAAACTCATAACTCAAATATTCTCATCCACGATCAGAACATAGAAACTTTATTTTCTTGTTACGATGATTCTCAACTTCACTCTGAAATTCTTTGAACGTTTCAAATGTTTCAGACTTATGTTTCATTAAGTAGATATACACATATCTGCTTAAATCATCTGTGAAGGTGAGAAAATAACGATACCCGCCACGAGCCTCAACATTCATTGGACCACATACATCAGTATGTATGATCTCCAACAAATCAGTTGCTCGATCCATAGTTCTGGAGAATGGCGTTTTAGTCATCTTGCCCATGAGGCATGGTTCGCAAGTACCAACTGATTCATAATCAAGTGATTCCAAAAGTCCATCAGAATGGAGTTTCTTCATGCGCTTTATACCAATATGACCCAAACGGTAGTGCCACAAATAAGTTGCACTATCATTATCAACTCTACATCTTTTGGCTTCAACATTATGAATATGTGTATCACTACTATCGAGATTCATCAAAAATAGACCACTCTTTAAGGGTGCATGACCATAAATGATATTACTCATATAAATATAACAACCATTATTCTTAGATTTAAATGAATAACCATCTTGCATTAAACAAGATCCAGATATAATGTTCATGCTCAAAGCTGGCACCAAATAACAATTATTTAGGTCTAAAATTAATCCCGAAGGTAGATGTAGAGGTAGCGTGTCGACGACGATCACATCAACTTTGGAACCATTTCCCACTCGCATCTGATATGTCTCCGTCGTATCTATAATTTTTGATTGTTCCATGACAATATTCTACAACTTTCATATACTTTTGGCAACTTTTTATACTATTTTTGGGACTAACATATTGATCTAGTGCCCAGTGCCAGTTCCTGTTTGTTGCATGTTTTTTGTTTCGCAGAATATCCATATCAAACGGAGTCCAAACGGGATAAAAACTGACGGAGATTTTTTCGGAATATATATTATTTTTGGGAAGAAAAATCCACGCGAGATGGTGCCCGAGGTGGCCATGAGGCAGGGGGCGCGCCTGCCCCCCTGGGCGCGCCCCTGACCCTCGTGGGCCACCCGTAAGGCGATTGATGCCCTTCTCTCGCCGCAAGAAAGCTAATATCCGGATAGAGATCGTGTTAAAATTTCAGCCCAATCGGAGTTACGGATCTCCGGGAATATAAGAAATGGTGCAAGGGGAGAATCTGAGAACGCAGAAACAGAGAGAGACAGAGAGACGAATCCAATCTCGGAGGGGCTCTCGCCCCTCCCGTGCCATGGAGACCATGGACTAGAGGGGAAAACCTTCTCCCATCTAGGGAGGAGGTCAAGGAAGAAGAAGAAGGAGGGGGCTCTCTCCCCCTCGCTTCCAGTGGCACCGGAGTGCCACCGGGGGCCATCATCATCACCGCGATCTACACCAACACCTCCGCCATCTTCACCAACATCTCCATCACCTTCCCCCTCTATCTACAGCGGTCCACTCTCCTGCAAACCACTGTACCCTCTACTTGAACATGGTGCTTTATGCTTCGTATTATTATCCAATGATGTGTTGCCATCCTATGATGTCTGAGTAGATTTTCGTTGTCCTATCGGTGGTTGATGAATTGCTGTGATTGATTTAATTTTCGTGTGGTTATGTTGCTGTCCTTCGGTGCCCATCATATGATTGCGCGCATGGATCACACCCTAGGGTTAGTTGTATGTTGATAGGACTATGTATTGGAGGGCAAGAGTGACAGAAGCTTCAACCTAGCATAGAAATTGATGCATATGGGATTGAAGGGGGACCAATATACCTTAATGCTATGGTTGGGTTTTACCTTAATGAACATTAGTAGTTGCAGATGCTTGCTAATAGTTCCAATCATAAGTGCATAGAATTCCAAGTCAGGGATGATATGCTAGCAGTGGCCTCTCCCACATAATACTTGCTATCGGTCTAGTAAAGTAGTCAATTGCTTAGGGGAAATTTCGCAACTCCTACCACCACTTTTCCACACTCGCTATATTTACTTTATTGTTTCTTTATCTAAACAGCCCCTACTTTTTATTTATGTAATCTTTATTATCTTGCAAACCTATCCAACAACACCTACAAAGTACTTCTAGTTTCATACTTGTTCTAGGTAAAGCGAACGTCAAGCGTGCGTAGAGTTGTATCGATGGTCGATAGAACTTGAGGGGATATTTGTTCTACCTTTAGATCCTCGTTGGGTTCGACACTCTTACTTATCAAAAACTTTTGCGATCCCCTATACTTGTGGGTTATCAAGACCTTTTTCTGGCGCCGTTGCCGGGGAGCAACAGTGTGGGGTGAATATTCTCGTGTGTGCTTGTTTGCTTTATCACTAACTAATTTTTATTTGTTGTTCTTAGTTGTTTTCTATCTTTAGTTATGGGTAGGAAACGCAAAATACCAAAAAAATAGTTGTGCCTACTAAACCAATGGTTGAAGAACCACTCAAAATATATCACACTACTGAAGCCTATTACTTGGATCATCTTCGATCCCTATGTGCTCGTGCTGAAACCCCAACTAGCTTAGTTGAGGGCAAATCTTTAGATGAGCATGCTTATTATGTGCGACACCGAATATCTGAAAAAAGGAAAACTTTACTAGGTCAAATTCATCGTTTGCAAGGCTATGCTTGGAATTTATGTGAAATATATGGTTGTACTTGTTGTTCTGAAGACCCTAAGAAACACCTTCCCTACCAATGTTTGTTCAGTGATAATGGAATCGTATCCTCTTATGCAAAGGGTGTTTATAGTTACTATGATGTTCAACAAATTGAAGAATTTGTTGCTTTTAAGGGTGCTTACAAAATTGCTTCTTTGATTGAAAAGTATGATGCTACTCTTTACAAATCCAAAAATTTTGCCATACTTAAATATTTCTATGATAATTATGCTTCTAATGCCTATGTTGAACCATATATTAAGGACTACTCCACTGTCCAAGAAGAGACTAATATTTTGCAGGAGTCTATGGAAGAAGAAATTGATGAAACTGTGAGCTCATTGGATGAAAAAGATGATGAGGAGAGCGAAGAACAAAATAAGGAAGAGCGGATTAGCTACCCGTGCCCACCTTCTAATGAGAGTAACACTTCAACTCATACATTGTTTAATCTCCCTTCGTGCTTACCGAAGGATGATTGCTATGATGATTGTTATGATCCCGTTTGATTCTATTGAAATATCCCTTTTTGATGATGCTTGTGGCCAAGATGCCAATATGAATTATGCTTATGGAGATGAACTTGCTATAGTTCCTTATGTTAAACATGAAATTGTTGCTATTGCACCCACGCATGATAGTCCTATTATCTTTTTGAATTCTCCCGACTACACTATATCGGAGAAGTTTGCACTTATTAAGGATTATATTGATGGGTTGCCTTTTATCGTTGCACATGATGATTTTGATGAATATAATAAGCATGTGCTTGCTGCTCCTACTTGCAATTATTATGAGAGAGGAACTATATCTCCACCTCTCTATGTTTCCAATATGATAAAATTGCAAGAAACTGTTTATACTATGCATTGGCCTTTACTTTGTGTGCATGAATTGTTCTTTTATGACATGCCGATGCATAGGAAGAGAGTTAGACTTCGTCATTACATGATATATGTTACCTTGTGCTCACTACCAAATGCCAAATCACTGTTATTTAAAATTGGCTTTGATATACCTTGGGATCCGGGTGGATTCACTACTTGAGCGCTATATGCCTAGCTTAATGGCTTTAAAGAAAGCTGCTAGGGAGACAACCCAGAAGTTTTAGAGAGTCATTTATTTCCGTTGAGTGCTTTTATATAGTTCAAAAACAACAAAAATAAAGAGGGGAACCCAAAACTATTTCAAAAAGGAAATCGAAAGTGAGAAAGACAAGCAGTGTTGAAGTGGGAGCTAGCCTTGAACTTTGTTCATGCTCACGGAAACTTTGTGAATCTTGATTACAGAAAATTTTCAATAAAAATAATTATCCCCTTGTACAATTCCATTGTATTATAAAAATAATGTGCCAAGGTTTGCCTTTAGGATGTTTACATTTGCTTGATGGTTTGTACGGTGCAGGACAGAAACTTTGGCTGTCGTGTGCGATTTTACATTTTTTGCTGGAACGTCAAATGGTTCTGATTCTTCTTGCACTGTATTCATATACAAATTGTTTATTTTTCCTAATTTTGTTAGAAATTTTCAAGTATCATAAGTATGGTTAATGTTCAGATTATTACAGACTGTTCTGTTTTAGACAGATTCTGTTTTTGATGCATAGTTTGCTTGTTTTGATGAAACTATCAATTTATATTAGTGGATTAAGCCATGAAAAAGTTATATTACAGTAGACACAATGCAAAAAAAAATGAGTTGGTTTGCAACAGTAATTAGAGTAGTGATTTGCTTTATTATACTAACGGATCTTACCGAGTTTTTTGTTGAAGTTTTGTGTGGATGAAGTGTTCGATGATCGAGAAGGTCTCGATGTGAGAAGAAGGAATAGAGGCAAGAGCTCAAGCTTGGGGATTCCTGTGGGACCCCAAGTAAATATTCAAGGAGACTCAAGCGTCTAAGCTTGGGGATGCCCCGGAAGGCATCCCCTCTTTCTTCAACAAGTATCGGTATATGTTTTCGTATTCGTTTCGTTCATGCGATATGTGCAATCTTGGAGCATCTTTTGCATTTAGTTTTCATTTTTATTTTATGCACCATGCTGGTATGAGATAGTCCTTTGTTGATTTATTGAATGCTCTATGCACTTCACTCATATCTTTTGAGTATGGCTTTATAGAATGATTCATGTGCTTCACTTATATCATTTGAAGCTTGGATTGCCTGTTTCTCTTTACATATACAACCGCCATTTGTAGAATGCTCTTTTTCTTCACTTATAATTGTTAGGGCGTGGGAAAATCTTTTGTAGGAAGAATTAAACTCTCTTGCTTCACTTATATCTATTTAGAGAGATGACAGGAACTGGTCATTCACATGGTTAGTCATAAAATCCTACATAAACTTGTAGATCGCTGAATATGATATGTTTGATTCCTTGCAATAGTTTTGCGGTATAAAGATGGTGATATTAGAGTCATGCTAGTGGGTAGTTGTGGATTGTAGAAATACTTGTGTTGAAGTTTGTGATTCCTGTAGCATGCACGTATGGTGAACCGTTATGTGATGAAGTCAGAGCATGATTTATTTATTGATTGTCTTCCTTATGAGTGGCGGTCGGGTACGAGCGATGGTCTTTTCCTACCAATCTATACCCCTATGAGCATGCATGTAGTACTTTGTTTTGATGACTAATAGATTTTTGTAATAAGTATGTGAGTTCTTTATGACTAATGTTGAGTCCATGGATTATACACACTCTCACCCTTCCACCGTTGCTAGCCTCTCTAGTATCGCGCAACTTTCGTCGGTACCATAAACCCACCATATACCTTCCTCAAAACAGCCACCATACCTACCTATCATGGCATTTCCATAGCCATTCCGAGATATATTGCCATGCAACTTCCATCATCATCATATGCATGACTTAAGCATTCATTGTCATATTGCTTTGCATGATCGTAAGATAGCTAGCATGATGTTTTCATGGATTGTCCATTTTTTGATGTCGTTTCTATGCTATATCATTGCACATCCCAGTACACTGCTGGAAGCATTCATATAGAGTCATATATTTTTTCTAGTATCGAGTTGTAAGTAAATAAAAGTGTGATGATGTGAGGTTATCAAAATAAAAGAGGCCAAAGAAGCCCAAATAAAAAAAGAGGCCAAAGAAGCCCACCAAAAAAAATATATAAAAAAATGAGAGAAAAAGAGAGAAGGGGCAATGTTACTATCCTTTTACCACACTTGTGCTTCAAAGTAGCACCATGTTCTTCATATAGAGAGTCTCTTGAGTTATCACTTTCATATACTAGTGGGAATTTTCATTATAGAACTTGGCTTGTATATTCCGATGATGGGCTTCCTCAAATGCCCGAGGTCTTCATCAACAAGCAAGTTGGATGCACACCCACTTAGTTTCAGTTGGAGCTTTCATACACTTATAGATCTAGTGCATCCGTTGCATGGCAATCCCTACTCACTCACATTGATATCTATTGATAGGCATCTCCATAGCCCATTGATATGCCTAGTTGATGTGAGACTATCTTCTCCTTTTTGTCTTCTCCACCATCATATTCTATTCCACCTATAGTGCTATGTCCATGGCTCACGCTCATGTATTGCGTGAAAGTTGAAAAGGTTTGAGAACGTAAAAAGTATGAAACAATTGCTTGGCTTGTCATCGAGGTTGTGCATGATGTGAATATTTTGTGTGGTGAAGATGGAGCATAGCCAGACGATATGATTTTGTAGGGATAACTTTCTTTGGCCATGTTATTTTGAAAAGACATGATTGCTTTATTAGTAGGCTTGAAGTATTATTGTTTTTATGTCAAATGATAGACTATTGCTTTGAATCACTCATATCTTAATATTCATGCCATGATTAGATTACATGATCAAGATTATGCTAGGTAGCATTCCACATCAAAAATTATCTTTTTTATCATTTACCTACTCGAGGACGAGCAGGAATTAAGCTTGGGGATGCTGATACGTCTCCGTCGTATCTATAATTTTTTATTGTTCCATGCCAATATTCTACAACTTTCATATACTTTTGGCAACTTTTTATACTATTTTTGGGACTAACATATTGATCCAGTGCCCAGTGTCAGTTCCTGTTTGTTGCATGTTTTTTGTTTCGCAGAATATCCATATCAAACGGAGTCCGAACGGGATAAAAACTAACGGGGATTTTTTTGGAATATATATGATTTTTGGGAAGAAAAATCCACGCGAGACGATGCCCGAGGTGGCCACGAGGCAGGGGGCGCGCCTGCCCCCCTAGGCGCGCCCCTGACCCTCATGGGCCACCCGTAAGGTGGTTGATGCCCTTCTTTCGCTGCAAGAAAGCTAATATCCGGATAGAGATCGTGTAAACATTTTAGCCCAATCGGAGTTACGGATCTCCGGGAATATAAGAAACGGTGAAATGGAAGAATCTGAGAACGCAGAAACAGAGAGAGACAGAGAAACAGATCCAATCTCGGAGGGGCTCTCGCCCCACCCATGCCATGGAGGCCATGGACTAGAGGGGAAAACCTTCTCCCATCTAGGGAGGAGGTCAAGGAAGAATAAGAAGGAGGGGGCTCTCTCCCCCTCGCTTCCGGTGGCACCGGAGTGCCACCAGGGGCCATCATCATCACCGCGATCTACACCAACACCTCCGCCATCTTCACCAACATCTCCATCACCTTCCCCCCTCTATCTACAGCGGTCCACTCTCCCGCAACCCACTATACCCTCTACTTGAACATGGTGCTTTATGCTTCATATTATTATCCAATGATGTGTTGCCATCCTATGATGTCTGAGTAGATTTTCGTTGTCCTATCGGTGGTTGATGAATTGCTATGATTGATTTAATTTGCTTGTGGTTATGTCGCTGTCCTTTGGTGCCCATCATATGATTGCGCATGTGGATCACACCCTAGGGTTAGTTGTATGTTGATAGGACTATGTATTGGAGGGCAAGAGTGACATAAGCTTCAACCTAGCATAGAAATTGATGCATACGGGATTGATGGGGGACCAATATACCTTAATGATATGGTTGGGTTTTACCTTAATGAACATTAGTAGTTGCGGATGCTTGCTAATAGTTCCAATCATAAGTGCATAGAATTCCAAGTCAGGGATGATATGCTAGCAGTGGCCTCTCCCACATAATACTTGCTATCGGTCTAGTAAAGTAGTCAATTGCTTAGGGGCAATTTCACAACTCCTACCACCACTTTTCCACACTCACTATATTTACTTTATTGTTTCTTTATCTAAACAGCCCCTACTTTTTATTTACGTTATCTTTATTATCTTGCAAACCTATCCAACAACACCTACAAAGTACTTCTAGTTTCATACTTGTTCTAGGTAAGCGAACGTCAAGATTGCGTAGAGTTGTATCGGTGGTCGATAGAACTTGAGGGAATGTTTGTTCTACCTTTAGCTCCTCGTTGGGTTCGACACTCTTACTTATCGAAAACTGTTGCGATCCCCTATACTTGTGGGTTATTAGCATCGTCACCTCGTCCTTAGCCAGTGTTCGCTTAATCCGTAGTCCCTGTTTTGAGTTGCACATATTAGCAACAGAACCAGTAACAAATACCCAGGTGCTACTGCGAGCTCTGGTAAGGTACACATCAATAACATGTATATCACATATACCTTTTTTCACCTTGCCATCCTTCTTATCCGCCAAATACTTGGGGCAGTTCCGCTTCTAGTGACCAGTCTGTTTGCAGTAGAAGCACTCAGTCTCAGGCTTAGGTCCAGACTTGGGTTTCTTCTCCTGAGTAGCAACTTGTTTGCTATTCTTCTTGAAGTTCCCCTTCTTCTTCCCTTTGCCCTTTTTCTTGAAACTGGCGGTCTTATTGACCATCAACACTTGATGCTCCTTTTTGATTTCAACCTCCACGGCCTTTAGCATTGCGAAGAGCTCGGGAATTGTCTTATTCATCCCTTGCATATTAGTTCATCACGAAGCTCTTGTAGCTTGGTGCCAGTGATTAAAGAACTCTTTCAATGACACTATCAACAGGAAGATTAACTCCCAACTAAGTCAAGTGATTATGATACCCAGACATTTTGAGTATATGCTCACTAACAGAACTATTCTCCTCCATCTTGTAGCTATAGAACTTATTGGAGACTTCATATCTCTCAATCCGGGCATTTGCTTGAAATATTAATTTCAACTCCTGGAACATCTCATATGCTCCATGACGTTCAAAATGTCATTGAAGTCCCGGTTCTAAGCCGTAAAGCATGGCACACTGAACTATCGAGTAGTCATCAGCTTTGCTCTGCCAGGTGTTCATAATATCTGGTGTTGCTCCTGCAGCAGGTTTGGCACTTAGCGGTGCTTCCATGACATAATTCTTCTGTGTAGCAATGAGGATAATCCTCAAGTTACGGACCCAGTCCGTGTAATTGCTACCATCATCTTTCAACTTTGCTTTCTCAAGGAACGCATTAAAATTCAACAGAACAACAACACGAGCCATCTATCTACAACAAACATAGACATGCAAAATACTATCGGGTACTAAGTTCATGATAAATTTAAGTTCAATTAATCATATTGCTTAAGAACTCCCACTTAGATATACATCTCTCTAATCATCTAAGTGATCACGTGATCCAAATCAACTAAACCATAACCGATCATCACGTGAAATGGAGTAGTTTTCAATGGTGAACATCATTATTTTGATCATATCTATTATATGATTTATGCTCGACCTTTCGGTCTCAGTGTTTCGAGGCCATATCTGCATATGCTAGGCTCGTCATGTTTAACCTGAGTATTCTGCGTGTGCAAAACTGGCTTGCACCCGTTGTAGATGGACGTAGAGCTTATCACACCCGATCATCACGTGGTGTCTAGGCACGACGAACTTTGGCAACGGTGCATACTCAGGGAGAACACTTTTATCTTGAAATTTAGTGAGAGATCATCTTATAATGCTACCGTCAATCAAAGCAAAATAAGATGCATAAAAGATAAACATCACATGCAATCAATATAAGTGATATGATATGGCCATCATCATCTCGTGCTTTGTGATCTCCATCTCCGAAGCACCGTCATGATCACCATCGTCACCGGCGCGACACCTTGATCTCCATCGTAGCATCGTTGTCGTCTCGCCAACTATTGCTTCTACGACTATCGCTACCGCTTAGTGATACAGTAAAGCAATTACAGGGCGATTGCATTGCATACAATAAAGCGACAACCATATGGCTCCTGCCAGTTGCCGATAACTTGGTTACAAAACATGATCATCTCATACAATAAAATATAGCATCATGTCTTGACCATATCACATCACGACATGCCCTACAAAAACAAGTTAGACGTCCTCTACTTTGTTGTTGCAAGTTTTACGTGGCTGCTATGGGCTGAGCAAGAACCATTCTTACCTACGCATCAAAACCACAACGATAGTTCGTCAAGTTAGTGTTGTTTTAACCTTCTCAAGGACCAGGCGTAGCCACACTCGGTTCAACTAAAGTTGGAGAAACTGACACCCGCCAGCCACCTGTGTGCAAAGCACGTCGGTAGAACCAGTCTCGCGTAAGCGTACGCGTAATGTCGGTCCGGGCCGCTTCATCCAACAATACTGTCGAACCAAAGTATGACATGCTGGTAAGCAGTATGACTTGTATCGCCCACAACTCACTTGTGTTCTACTCGTGCATATAACATCTACGCATAAAACCAGGCTCTGATACCAGTATTGGGTAACGTAGTAATTTTAAAAAATACCTACACACACGCAAGATCATGGTGATGTATAGCAACGAGAGGGGAGAGTGTGTCCACGTACCCTTGTAGACCGAAAGTGGAAGCGTTAGCATAACGCGGTTGATGTAGGCGTACATCTTCACGATCCGACCGATCAAGTACCGAACGTATGGCACCTCCGAGTTCTGCACTCGTTCAACTCGATGACGTCCCTCGAACTCCGATCCAGCCGAGCTCTGAGGGAGAGTTCCGTCAGCACGATGGCGTGGTGACGATGTTGATGTTCTACCGTTGCAGGACTTCGCCTAAGCACCGCTATGATATTATCGAGGTGGACTATGGTGGAGAGGGGTACCGCACACGGCTAAAAGATCCAAGAGATCAATTGTTGTGTCTATGGGGTGCCCCTCTCCTTCGTATATAAAGGAGGGGAGGAGAGGGCCGGCCAAGGGGAGGAGGCGTTCCCAAGGGGGCAGTCCTACTCCCACCGGGAGTAGGACTCCTACTTTTCCTATTTGGAGAGGGGGAGGGAAGGAAGAGGAAGGAGGGAGGAAGGAAGGGGGGCGCCCCCCCTCCCAATTCGGATTGGTCTTGGGGGGGGGGGCGCCCCCTCCCTTGCTCCTTTCCCCTCCTTTCCACTCAATCCCATTAAGGCCCATATACCTCCCAGGGGGTTCCGATGACCTCCCGGTGCTCCGGTATTATCCCGATCTCACCCGGAACCATTCCGGTATCCAAATATAGTCGTCCAATATATCGATATTTACGTCTCAAACATTTCGAGAATCCTCGTCATGTCTATGATCTCATCCGAGACTCCGAACTACATTCGGTACATCAAAAACTATAAACTCATAATATAACCGTCATCAAACTTTAAGCGTGCGGACCCTACGGGTTCGAGAACTATGTAGACATGACCGAGACACGTCTCCGGTCAATAACCAATAGCGGAACCTGGATGCTCATATTGGCTCCTACATATTCTACGAAGATTTTTGGTGTCAAAACCGGTGGATCTCGGGTAGGGGGTCTCGAACTGTGTGTCTAAGGCAGATGGTAATAGGATTCAGGGGACACGATGTTTACCCAGGTTCGGGCCCTCTTGATGGAGGTAATACCCTACGTCCTGCTTGATTGATATTGATGATGTGAGTATTACAAGAGTTGATCTACCACGAGATCGTAGAGGCTAAACCCTAGAAGCTAGTCTATGGTATGATTGTTGTATATATCTATCGACTAGCCTGGCCTCGGTTTATATAATGCACCAGAGGCCTAGGATAACAAGAGTCCTAGCCGAATACGCCGGTGGGGAGAAGTCCTTGTCTTAATCGCCAAGTCTTGTGGAATCTTCCTTGTATGCGGCAGCTGTCCAAACTATCCCATGAGTATACGGCCATGGGGGTCCTCGGCCCAATCTAACAGATCGGGAGATGACGTGGTGAGTACCCCCTAGTCCAGGACACCGTCAAAGATCTTTATCGGTCAAACAGCATAACAACATACGTTGTTCCTTTTGTCATTGGTATGTTACTTGCCCGAGATTCGATCGTCGGTATCTCAACCTAGTTCAATCTCGTTACCAGCAAGTCTCTTTACTTGTTCCGTAACACATCATCCCGCAACTAACTCATTAGTTGCAATGCTGTCAGGACCCCGATTCCAAGTCACATCGATCTAGCCGGTAACACCTCATATCACTTTGCGGCCTCACGCATGGTATTCCCACGGGTGTCGACTTCCCATGGCCCGGGACCGTTTGCGCCTTTTGGCTCACGTATATGATAGTGTCGCTAGCATCCATATGACAGAGAACCCGGGCCGACATGGCTAATCGTGAACCCAAAGCGGCACTAACCTATGGGAACAGGCATACATGAATCACATCGAGCATGTCGGTCAGTAGCGTGTGAATCCGGACTGTAGCACTTGGCTAACAGGACTCCGGGAACCCGGGCTGTAGCAGGCTAGGCAGGACTCTGGATGTCACCGCGTGACATTTCCCCGAGGGGACAGACACAGGAACGAAGTGAAACACATGTCGGCCAGTCAAGTGTCCTGAGCAGTAGTGCTGGGCTATCAGGACTCCCGTGAACCGGGCTGTAGCGGACTACTATGGCTCATGGAAGCACTAGACTACATTTCCCCATAAGAGAGGCTGCCAAGGCTAAACAACTAGATTGTCGGATCCCACACATACCAAGCATTTCAATCATACACACAATATGCTCGATATGTGTAAATACATCATGGCATCACAACATAACTCTACAACTCAAGTATTTATTCATTAGGCTCCGAGGAGCGAGATGTTACAAACATGGGTCTCATGACCCAACAATCATAGCATACAAATCAGGGCACAAGCGGAAGCTTAACATGTCTGAGTATAGACATGTACAAATGAAAAAGGCTAAGAAGCCTGACTATCTACCAGATCCTGCCGAGGGCACAAGATCGTAGCTGAGGTATCAAGCTAAATGTTGAAGTCCACGTGGAACTACTAGCGAGACTGAAGTCTCTCTGCAAAACATAATTTAAGCAAACATGAGTACAAATGTACCCAGCAAGACTTACATCAGGACTAACTACATATGCATTGGTATCAATAAAGGGGGTGATGGAGTTTAACTGCAGCAAACCAGCTTTGACTCAGTGGCTAACCTGAACTATGACTGCAAGCAACTCTTTTGAGGTGGCGCACACGAGTCCACATATTCACCATTCAATACACCACTATGGATCCGCTCCCGTCTCCCTATGAGAAGGCCATCCATAGCACTCACACTTATCTTGCGAGTTTTAGAGTATCCACTTTCACTTGTCTATGAACTATGCAAGGGGTCCAACTTTCCATATCCGAGGAATCCGGCTATTCGAATAGATAATGATAACCCTGCAGGGGTGTACTTCATCACACACGCTCCCACCACTTACTGTCGTTTACACGACATGTACTCGGCAACCTTCAAGCAGAAGCCCAACGAGGGTGTCGGCCACGGCCTACCTAAACATTTAAGTCTCTAGTCAAGGTTTATCGCCTATTTAGGTTCCATCCGCAGGGAGTCCGGCCGAGGTTTCCACATACGGCCCTGAACGATGTGAACAGGGTTCCCGAGACACCAAACGGGCGCCCGGTACACCGTGCCATGGTGTATCTACCGCATCATAGCCCACCCCTAGGGTCAGCGCTACGCACGGCCGCCAACACATAACCTACAAACACCAGAAACTAGTTGCAACTCCTGGACAGAGTACTAGGGTGATTAAGAAGCCGAGAGGGTCAATTAAGGATCCCAATGAGTGGTAGTAGTTGTTCATGGATCACAGACACAGAACTCAGTTCCTGAGGATGGTTTCAATGAGACAACCCACCATGTACTCCTACATGGCCTCTCACCGCTACCTTTACCAAAACATGTTCACACACTTAGCTCACACACAGTAGGACATGTTCACACACCTCCGATTCATTCCCGATGAATCAGACCTGACTCAACTCTAAGCAGTAGCAGGCATGACAAATAAGCATGAATGAGTAGGCACATAAGGGCTCAAACAACTCATACTCATACTAGTGGGTTTCATCTATTTACTGTGGCAATGACAGGTCATGCAGAGGAAGGGGTTCAACAACCGCAACATGTAACAGTTGAATCGTTGTTGTCCTAATGCAGTAAAAGAGAGCAGGAGTGAGAGAGTGGGATTGTATCGGGATGAACAAGGGGGTTTTGCTTGCCTGGCACTTCTGAAGATAACATTGAGTCTTCATCAGTGTCAATGATCACAACGTCGAAACAACGTCTATCGAGAGGGGACAAATACCGGCAACAAAGAAAGAAACACAAGCAATGCAATGCACAATATGATGCATGATCATGACATGTCAATATGCTGTGGTTTGAGCTAATGCAACTAGCAATATGTTAAATGGAGTTGGTTTGAACCCTAGGTTCAAATCCAAACTCCATATGTGAGAGTTTAAATTCCATTTATGTGAATTGGCCTAAACAGCAGCCATAAGTTGTTCTAACATGCATGAAAATGCCATAAACAGATTCCTTGAATTTTTCTGATAATTTTTCATATATAAATTATTTCATTTGGAGTTACGGTTTAATTTCTATTATTTTTTGAAGTTTAAGTCATTTTCTGGAATTTCCTGAATTGTTTTAAAACAGAAATTAATTACTGCGTCAGCATGACATCGTCATGACGTCAGCAGGTCAATGGGGCACGGTCCAGGTCAAACCTGACCAGTGGGACCCACTGGTCAGTGACCCAGTGACATTTAGTGTCATAGACAGGTGGGTCCGGTCAACGGCCACGTCAGCGAGGTGAACGGTGACGCGTGGGGCCACTGCGTTTAGATTAATCTTAATCTATTTTTGTTAGCTGGTTAGTTAGGCAGCGGGGCCCGCATGTCAGCAAGCCAGGGGGTTAGTTAGTGGTTCAATTAGCCGCTAATGACGCGTCCACGTCATCATTGCCGGCGTTATAACCACCGGCGTAAACAGAGCACGGCGAGGTTGCTCGTCCGGCCAACTTCGGCAACAAGAGGTCGCACGGCTGGGCGCGTTGGAAGCGGCGCAACGAGGCGCATCCGTTGGTGGCCTCGGGCGGCGCTGGGGTGGCGTGCAACGGCGGGGACGACAAGTTGGGCGGCGGCCGGAGTACGGCGTCGATGGGGATCAGGTCTAGGGGACGAAATTAACAGAGAGGAGAGAGGGGAAACGACGGCAGCCTCACAGGGAGTAGAACTGGGGCTCGAAGAGCTCGAGGACGACCGGCAGGCAACAGATCGATGGCGGCTCCCTCCGGTGGCCGACGTTGAAAACGAAGACGATGGCGACGGAGCAGTGTGTCCCGAGCTTGCTTGCTTCGATGGATAGGCCCACGACGTCTTGGCGGAGCGGTTGGACGGCTAGGGAGGCAAGGGGTGGGCTGTGGCCACGAGGGCAGCGAGGGGCAGCGATGGTGGCGCTCGGCCGGTGAGAGAGAGAGAGAGAGAGCCAGGGGAGGGGAGAGGTTGCGGGTGAGGGAGAGAGAGAGGTCAGGGGGTCTCTGGGCGTCTCCAAACGCGGGATCAGGGAGAAGGACGGGCCTCCAGTGCGAAGCAGGAGGTGGCCGTAGCTGCGCGTGCGTCGACACACACCTGCTCCTACTGGCAGGAGGAAGAAGACGCGGTGGGGGTAGGTGGGCTGGACCAGGTAGGTGCGGGTAAGAGGCCCGGTGGGCTTTCTTTTTTCTTTTGTTTCTGTTTTTCTGTTTTGTTTTGTTTAATTGCCACTGAATTCAAATTCAAACAAATTTGAAAACAGTGCCAAAACTCCCCTGGATAATTTTATGTCACTTAAGGTCTAATCCTCATATACATAAAATGTCTCAGGGCATTTGAAAATATATTCATTATATATTATGAATATAACTCCAAATTCAAATAGAATATTGATTTAAAATCAGAGCCCAAATAATCCCTTAGAAATGTTCCAAAATTTTGGTTTGATTTATAACTCTTGCCAAAATTGTCACAGCTATTTCTAGGGCATTTTGGATTTACTGATTGCAATTTTAGGGTTTCTTGCCCTTTTATTAAAATGATTTCTGAGGCTTTCAATTTCCTCATTTCAACTTTCGGAATATAGACATGATGCACACATGAAGCTAGCCTAGAGCATTACCAGAACCTAGGGATGTGACAAATGCTTGCAAGGCTTAAGTGATGTGTATTACCGAGTGGGCCCAGAGATACCTCTCCGACAATCAGAGTGACAAATCCTAATCTCGAAATACGTCAACCCAATAAGTACCTTTGGAGACACCTGTAGAGCACCTTTATAATCACCCAGTTACGTTGTGACGTTTGGTAGCACACAAAGTGTTCCTCCAGTAAACAGGAGTTGCATAATCTCATAGTCATAGGAACATGTATAAGTCATGAAGAAAGCAATAGCAACAAACTAAACGATCAAGTGCTAAGCTAACGGAATGAGTCAAGTAAATCACATCATTCTCCTAATGATGTGATCCCGTTAATCAAATGACATCTCTTTTTCTATGGCTAGGAAACATAACCATCTTTGATCAACGAGCTAGTCAAGTAGAGGCATACTAGTGACGCTCTATTTGTCTATGTATTCACACATGTATCATGTTTCCGGTTAATACAATTCTAGCATGAATAATAAACATTTATCATGATATAAGGAAATAAATAATAACTTTATTATTGCCTCTGGCATATCTCCTTCAGGTTATGCCTCTAAGTCGTGCCTCGACACGTGGGAGATATAGCCGCATCGTGGGCGTTACAAGTTGGTAATCAGAGCCATCCCCGACTTAGGAGCCCCCTGCTTGATCGAATCGCTGACGTTGTTGAGTCTAGAACATAAATGTTTTGAGTCTTAGGATTATATATATCGGAGAGTAGGATTCTTTTTACTCCTCAATCCCTTCGTCGCTCTGGTGAGGCCTCCTGACATAGAAGTTTTGACTTTCCTCTCCTCAAATTTCATGAAAAAAATAGGATCACGTGGGTATCTTGAATCCTTCCGATAGTTTTGTGACGAGAACATTGTTCTTGGTGCCTCCTGACATTTAGGGGTTGTGGCAGTATCCCGGGGAGTTGAGCTCTGAGGTGTTGTCGTCACAATTTTATCGTTGTTGTTCTGGAATACCTGAGTTCGCCGACATCGAAAATCTCTATTATGTAGTTGTTGGTGAGACAACCTCGACGCCACCCAGTACTGAGGCGGGAGTTCAGGAGTATTGCCATAACTCGTATAATAGATGCTTTTCGAAGGTTGAGGTACACGATTTCTAAAGGTTTCTTGGTTATGTGTTGACGGATGGATACAACTGGATGTAGGAATTGTTAGTTTGCGTGAGATATTATGCTTCCCTTCTATCCCCAACACCTGATTGCATAACCAGAAAGTTTCAGGAGTTTATAGGTGGGAATTCAAGTATCTCGTAGGATATCTTTCCAACAGACTCATGATACGATAGGGGGTCAATCATATGTTTGTTCCGGCTTATTCTGCAAGTCAATCCTTGTTTTTTTGTTGTTGTGGTATTCGAGTTGCTTCAATGTCAAGTGTTGATTCCATACCTTTTCCAAGTGGTGTTCTCATATGCCTATGTGAATACTGATCCTTTTTTATCATCGAGATTTCCATGTCAATTCTTCCCAACCGGTGTGATTCTCTCCAAGATGATACTATCATTTTTCCCATTTTCAATATCCAATCTCAGTTTTCTCAACGGTGTTCGTTTCGTCCGTCCCCAAGTTGCCTTTGTTTTTCCCGCCCTCCCACCCCTTGTTTCTTCAAGGACTCGGATTTCTTAATCAAGTATTCATCTTATGGATGTGAAGTCTATTCATTCCTTTCTTACAGTGTTTTTATTCGGTGATTCTCAAGAAGATTCTAAAGGAAGCTTCTGCAGGAAATATGCCCTAGAGGCAATAATAAAATTATTATTTATTTCCTTATATCATGATAAATGTTTATTATTCATGCTAGAATTGTATTAACCAGAAACTTAGTACATGTGCGAATACATAGACAAACAGAGTGTCACTAGTATGCATCTACTTAACTAGCTCATTGAATCAAAGATGGTTAAGTTTCCTAGCCATAGACATGAGTTGTCATTTGATTAACGGGATCACATCATTAAAGAATGATGTGATTGACTTGACCCATCCGTTAACTTAGCACGATGATCGTTTAGTTTGTTGCTATTGCTTTCTCCATAACTATACATGTTCCTATGACTATGAGATCATGCAACTCCCAAATACCAGAGGAATACTTTGTGTGCTACCAAACATCACAACGTAACTGGGTGATTATAAAGGTGCTCTACATGTGTCTCCAATGGTGTTTGTTGAGTTGGCATGGATCAAGATTAGGATTTGTCACTCCGATTGTCAGAGAGGTATCTCTAGGCCCTCTCGGTAATGTACATCACAATAAGCCTTGCAAGCAATGTAGCTAATGAGTTAGTTACCGGATGTAGCATTACGGAACGAGTAAAGAGACTTGCTGGTAACGAGATTGAACTAGGTATTGAGATACCGACGATCGAATCTCGGGCAAGTAACATACCGATGACAAAGGGAACAATGTATGTTGTTATGCGGTTTGACCAATAAAGATCTTCGTGGAATATGTAGGAGCCAATATGAGCATTCAGGTTCCGCTGTTGGTTATTGACCGGAGATGAGTCTCGGTCATGTCTACATAGTTCTCGAACCCGTAGGGTCCGCACGCTTAACGTTCGGTGACGATCGGTATTATGAGTTTATGTGTTTTGATGTACCGAAGGTTGCTCGGAGTCCCGGATGAGATCAGGGGCATGACGAGGAGTCTTGAAATGTTCGAGACATAAAGGTTTGAGTATTTATCGGAGTATCGGAGAGTTACGGGAATTCGCCGGGGAGTATATGGGCCTTATTGGGCTTTAGGGGGGAGAGAGGGGCTGCCTAGGGTAGGCCGCGCGCCCCCCAAGGCCTAGTCCGAATTGGACTAGGGGGAGGGGCGGTGCCCCCTCCTTCCTTCTCTTATCTCTTCCCCTTCCTTCTCTCCTACTCCTACTACTTGGAAGGGAGGGAATCCTACTCCCGGTGGGAGTAGGACTCCCCAGGGCGCGCCATAGTAGAGGGTCGGCCCTCCCCTTCCTCCACTCCTTTATATACGAGGGAGGGGCACCCCATAGACACACAAGTTGATCATTGATCTTTTAGCCGTGTGCGGTGCCCCCCTCCACCATAATCCACCTCGGTAATATTGTAGCGGTGCTTAGGCGAAGCCCTGTTCCGGTAGCAACGTCATCACCGTCATCACGCCGTCGTGCTGACGAAACTCTCCATCGAAGCTCTACTGGATCATGAGTTCACGGGACGTCATCGAGCTAAATGTGTGCAGATCGCGGAGGTGTCGTATCTTCAGTACTAGATCGGTCAATCGTGAAGACGTACGACTACATCAACCGCGTTGTCATAACGCTTCTGCTTACGGTCTACGAGGGTACGTAGACGATACTCTACCCTCTTGTTGCTATGCATCACCATGATCTTGCGTGTGCGTAGGAATTTTTTCAAATTACTGCGTTCCCCAACAGTGGCATCTGAGCCAGGTTTATGCGTAGATGTTATATGCACGAGTAGAACACAAAGGAGTTGTGGGCGTGGGTATATACATTTTGCTTGCCATCACTAGTTGATTCTTGATTCAGCGACATTGTTGGATGAAGTGGCCCAGACTGACATTACGCGTACGCTTACATGAGACTGGTTCTACCGACGTGCTTCGCACACAGGTGGCTGGTGGGTGTCAGTTTCTCCAACTTTAGTTGAATCAGATTCAATGAACAGGGTTCTTTATGAAGATCAAAAAGCAATCACTATACCGCATTGTGGTTTTTATGCGTAGGTAAGAACGGTTCTTGCTCAGCCCGTAGCAGCCACATAAAACTTGCAACAACAAAGTAGGGGACGTCTTACTTGTTTTTGCAGGGCTTGTTGTGATGTGATATGGTCAAGACGTGATGAGATATAAGTTGTTGTATGATATGATCATGTTTTTATCGGCAACTGGCAGAAGCCTTATGGTTGTCTCTTTATTGCATAAGATGCAAGTGCCAAATAATTGTTTTACTTTATCGCTATGCGATAGCAATAGTTGCAAGAGCAATAGTCGGCGACACGACCATGTGACGAAATGTTGATAGAGATCATGATGATGGAGATCATGGTGTCATGCCGGTGAGGATAGAGATCATGACGGTACTTTAGAGATGGAGATAAAAGGCGTAAGATGATCATGGCCATATCATGTCACATATTTTGATTGCATATGATGTTTATCCTTTATGCATCTTATTTTGCTTAGTTCGACGATAGCATTATAAGATGATCTCTCACTAAATTTCAAGGTATAAGTGTTCTCCCTGAGTATGCACCGTTGCGATAGTTCGTCGTGCCGACACACCACGTGATGATCGGGTGTGATAAGCTCTACGTTCACATACAATGGGTGCAAGCCAGTTTTGCACATGCGGAATACTCGGGTTAAACTTGACGAGCCTAGCATATGTAGATATGGCCTCGAAACACTGGAGACCGAAAGGTCGAGCGTGAATCATATAGTAGAAATGATCAACATAGTGATGTTCACCATTGAAAACTACTCCATCTCACGTGATGATCGGACATGGTTTAGTTGATTTGGATCACATGATCATTTAGATGACTAGAGGGATGTCTATCTAAGTGGGAGTTCTTAAGTAATATGATTAATTGAACTTTAATTTATCATGAACTTAGTCCTGATAGTATTTGCATATCTATGTTATAGATCAATAGCTCGCGATGTAGTTTCCTATTTTATTTTTGATATGTTCCTAGAGAAAACTAAGTTGAAATATGTTAGTAGCAATGATGCGGATTGGATCCGTGATCTGAGGATTATCCTCATTGCTGCATATAAGAATTATGTCCTTGATGTACCGCTAGGTGACAGGCCGATTGCAGGAGCAGACGCAAACATTATGAACGTTTGGCAAGCTCGATATGATGACTACTTGATAGTTTAGTGCACCATGCTTTACGGCTTAGAATCGGGGCTTCAAAGATGTTTTGTACGCCACGAAGCATATGATATGTTCCAAGAGTTGAAATTAATATTTCAGACTCATGCCCATGTCGAAAGGTATGAGACCTTTGATAAGCACTTTGCCTACTAGATGGAGGAGAATAGCTCAGCTAGTGAGCATGTGCTCAGAATGTCTGAGTACTACAGTCACTTGAATCAAGTGGGAGTTAATCTTCTAGATAAGATAGTGATTGACAGAGTTCTCTAGTCACTATCACCAAGTTACTAGAACTTTGTGATGAACTATAATATGAAAGGGATAACAGAAACGATTCCCAAGCTCTTCGTGATGCTGAAATCGATGAAGGTAGAAATCAAGAAAAGCATCAAGTGTTGATGGTTGAAAAGACCACTAGTTTCAAGAAAAGGGCAAAGGGAAGAAGGGGAACTTCACGAAGAACGGCAAGCAAGTTGCTACTCAAGTGAAGAAGCCCAAGTCTAGAAGTAATCCTGAGACTAAGTGCTTCTACTGCAAAGGGACTGGTCACTGGAAGCAGAACTGCCCCAAGTATTTGGTGGATAAGAAGGATGACAGAGTGAACAAAGGTATATTTGATATACATATTATTGATGTGTACTTTACTAGTGTTTATAGCAACCCCTTAGTATTTGATACTAGTTCTGTTGCTAAGATTAGTAACTCGAAACGGGAGTTACAGGATGAACAGAGACTAGTTAAGGGTGAAGTGACGATGTGTGTTGGAAGTGGTTCCAAGAATGACATGCTCATCATCGCACACTCCCTATACTTTTGAGATTAGCGTTGAACCTATATAAATGCTATTTGGTATTTGCGTTAAGCATGAATATCCAAGGAATTCATACTAACAACATTGCAATCATGCTCATTATACAAAGATTTAGTGCCAAACATTCTAATGCATTCTTCTTCTAACACTATGGCACAATTATCGGAATCCTCATTTTCATGAAAGATATTAAAAAGATGAAGCATATGAGGTACCCTCAATTCCATTTTTTGTAGTTTTCTTTTATAGACTAAACTAGTGATAAAACACGAAACTAAAAGATTCGATTGCAAGATCTAAAGACATACCTTCAAGCACTCACCTCCCCGGCAATGGAGCCAGAAAAGAGCTTGATGTCTACTACACAACCTTCTTCTTGTAGACGTTTTTGGGCCTCCAAGTGCAGAGGTTTGTAGGACAGTAGCAAATTTCCCTCAAGTGGATGACCTAAGGTTTATCAATCCGTGGGAGGCGTAGGATGAAGATGGTCTCTCTCAAACAACCCTGCAACCAAATAACAAAGAGTCTCTTGTGTTCCCAACACACCCAATACAATGGTAAATTGTATAGGTGCACTAGTTCGGCGAAGAGGTGGTGATACAAGTGCAATATGGATAGTAGATAATGGTTTTTGTAATCAAAAAATATAAAAACAGCAAGGTAACTAATGATAAAAGTGAGCGTAAATGGTATTGCAATGGTAGGAAACAAGGCCTAGGGTTCATACTTTCACTAGTGCAAGTTCTCTCAACAATAATAACATAATTGGATCACATAACTATCCCTCAACATGCAACAAAGAGTCACTACAAAGTCACCAATAGCAAAGAACAAACGAATAGATTATTGTAGGGTATGAAACCACCTCAAAGTTATCCTTTCTGATCGATCTATTCAAGAGTCCGTAGTAAAATATCATGAAGCTATTCTTTCCGTTCAATCTATCATAAAGTTCGTACTAGAATAACACCTTAAGACACAAATCAACCAAAACCCTAATGTCACCTAGATACTCCAATGTCACCTCAAGTATCTGTGGGTATGATTATACGATATGCATCACACAATCTCAGATTCATCTATTCAAACCAACACAAAGTACTTCAAAGAGTGCCCCAAAGATTCTACCGAAGAGTCAAGACGAAAACTTGTGCCAAACCCTATGCATAGGTTCATGGGCGGAACCCGCAAATTGATCACCAAAACATACATCAAGTGGATCACGTGATATCCCATTGTCACCACAGATAAGCATGTGCAAGACATACATCAAGTGTTCTCGAATCCTTAAAGACTCAATCCAATAAGATAACTTCAAAGGGAAAACTCAATCTATTACAAGAGAGTAGAGGGGGAGAAACATCATAAGATCCAACTATAATAGCAAAGCTCGTGATACATCAAGATCGTACCACCTCAAGAACACGAGAGAGAGAGAGAGAGAGAGAGAGAGATCAAACACATAGCTACTGGTACATACCCTCAGCCCCGAGGGAGAACTACTCCCTCCTCATCATGGAGAGCACCGGGATGATGAGGATGGCCACCGGTGAGGGGTTCCCCCTCCGGCAGGGTGCCGGAACGGGTCTAGATTGGTTTTCGGTGGCTACGGAGGCTTCTGGCGGCGGAACTCCCAATCTATTCTGCTCTCCGAAGTTTTTAGGGTATATGGGTATATATAGGAGGAAGAAGTACGTCGGTGGATCTCCGGGCTGTCCACGAGGCAGGGTGCGCGCCCAGGGGGTGGGCGCACCCCCCACCCTCGTGGGCAGCCCGGGACTCTTCTGGTCCATCTCCGATACTCCGTGGGCTTCTTCTGGTCCAAAAATAAGTTCCGTGAAGTTTCAGGTCAATTGGACTCCGTTTGATTTTCCTTTTTCTATGATACTCTAAAACAAGGAAAAAATAGAAACTGGCACTGGGCTCTAGGTTAATAGGTTAGTCCCAAAAATCATATAAAATAGCATATTAATGCATATAAAACATCAAAGGTTGATAATATAATAGCATGGAATAATCAAAAATTATATATACGTTGGAGATGTATCAGATACTAAAGGAAATATGCCCTAGAGACAATAATAAAGTTATTATTTATTTCCTTATATCATGATAAATGTTTATTATTCATGCTAGATTGTATTAATCGGAAACTTAGTACATGTGTGAATACATAGACAAACAGAGTGTCACTAGTATGCCTCTACTTAACTAGCTTGTTGAATCAAAGATGGTTAAGTTTCCTAGCCATAGACATGAGTTGTCATTTTATTAACGGGATCACATCATTAGAGAATGATGTGATTGACTTGACCCATCCGTTAGCTTAGCACGATGATCGTTTAGTTTATTGCTATTGCTTTCTCCATAACTATACATGTTCCTATGACTATGAGATCATGCAACTCCTGAATACCGGAGGAACACTTTGTGTGCTACCAAACATCACAAGTAACTGGGTGATTATAAAGGTGCTCTACAGGTGTCTCCGATGATGTTTGTTGAGTTGGCATGGATCAAGATTAGGATTTGTCACTCCGATTGTCGGAGAGGTATCTCTGGGCCCTCTAGGTAATGTACATCACAATAAGCCTTGCAAACAATGTAGCTAATGAGTTAGTTACGGGATGTAGCATTACAGAACGAGTAAAGAGACTTGCCGTTAATGAGATTGAACTAGGTATTGAGATACCGACGATCGAATCTCGGGCAAGTAACATACCGATGACAAAGGGAATAGCGTATGTTGTTATGCGGTTTGACCGATAAAGATCTTCGTAGAATATGTAGGAGCCAATATTAACATTCGGGTTCCGCTGTTGGTTATTGACCGGAGATGAGTCTTGGTCATGTCTACATAGTTCTCGAACCCGCAGGGTCCGCACGCTTAACGTTTGGTGACGATCGGTATTATGAGTTTATGTGTTTTGATGTACCGAAGGTTGTTCGGAGTTTCGGATGAGATCAAGGACATGACAAGGAGTCTCTAAATGTTCGAGACATAAAGATCGATATATTGTAAGGCTATATTCGGACATCGGAAGATTTTGGGTGGTTTCGGTATTTATCGGAGTACAGGAGAGTTACGGGAATTCGCCGGGGAGTATATGGGCCTTATTGGGCTTTAGGGGGGAGAGAGAGAGGGGGCTGCCTAGGGTAGGTCACGCGCCCCCCAAGGCCTAGTCCGAATTGGACTAGGGGGAGGGGCGGTGCCCCCTCCTTTCTTCTCTTCTCTCTTCTGCTTCCTTCTCTCCTACTCCTACTACTTGAAAGGGAGGGAATCCTACTCCCGGTGGGAGTAGGACTCCCCAGGGCGCGCCATAGTAGAGGGCCGGCCCTCCCCCTCCTCCACTCCTTTATATATGGGGGAGGGGGCACCCCATAGACACACAAGTTGATCATTGATCTTTTAGCCGTGTGCGGTGCCCCCCTCCACCATAATCCACCTTGGTAATATCGTAGCGGTGCTTAGGCGAAGCCCTGTTCCGGTAGCAACATCATCACCATCATCACGCCACCGTGCTGATGAAACTCTCCCTCGAAGCTCTACTGGATCATGAGTTCGCGGGACGTCACCGAGTTGAACGTGTGCAGATCGCGGAGGTGTCGTATCTTCGGTACTAGATCGGTCGATCGTGAAGACGTACGACTACATCAAGCGCGTTGTCATAACTCTTCCGCTTACGGTCTACGAGGGTATGTAGACGATATTCTCCCCTCTCGTTGCTATGCATCACCATCTCTTACGTGTGCATAGGAATTTTTTTGAAATTATTGCGTTCCCCAACAGCTTCAAGTTCATCATTCTTCATTCTTTTCTTCTTCGGTGGATTCAATTCAAGCTTTGTTGATCATATTCCTTTCCTCGTTTTAAATGTTTTCTCATGCCGGTGCACTTCTTAATCATCCACTCTTGATAACCCACAAGTATAGGGGATCGCAATAGTTTTTGATAAGTAAGAGTGTCGAACCCAACAAGGAGCTAAAGGTAGAACAAATATTCCCTCAAGTTCTATCGACCACCGATACAACTCTACGCACGCTTGACGTTCGCTTTACCTAGAACAAGTATGAAACTAGAAGTACTTTGTAGGTGTTGTTGGATAGGTTTGTAAGATAATAAAGAGTACGTAAATAAAAAGTAGGGGCTGTTTAGATAAAGAAACAATAAAGTAAATATAGCGAGTGTGGAAAAGTGGTGGTAGGAGTTGCGAAATTGCCCCTAAGCAATTGACTACTTTACTAGACCGATAGCAAGTATTATGTGGGAGAGGCCACTGCTAGTATGTCATCCCTTACTTGGAATTCTATGCACTTATGATTGGAACTATTAGCAAGCATCTGCAACTACTAATGTTCATTAAGGTAAAACCCAACCATAGCATTAAGATATATTGGCCCCCCTTCAATCCCGTATGCATCAATTTCTATGCTAGGTTGAAGCTTCTGTCACTCTTGCCCTCCAATACATAAGTCCTATCAACATACAACTAACCCTATGGTGTGATCCACGCGTGCGCTCATATGATGGGCACCAAAGGACATCAACATAACCACAAGCAAATTAAATCAATCATAGAAATTCATCAACCACCGATAGGACAACGAAAATCTACTCAGACATCATAGGATGGCAACACATCATTGGATAATAATTTGAAGCATAAAGCACCATGTTCAAGTAGAGGGTATAGCGGGTTGCGGGAGAGTGGACCGCTGTAGATAGAGGGGGGAAGGTGATGGAGATGTTTGTGAAGATGGCGGAGGTGTTGGTGAGGATCGCGGTGATGATGATGATGGCCATGGCGGCGTTCCGGCGCCACCGGAGGAGAGGGGGAGAGGGGCCCCCTTCTTCCTCTTATTCCTTGACCTCCTCCCTAGATGGGAGAAGGGTTTCCCCCCTGGTCCTTGGCCTCCATGGCATGGGTGGGGCGAGAGCCCCTCCGAGATTGGATCTATCTCTCTGTTTCTCTTTGGTTCTGCGTTCTCCTCTGGCTCTGTTTCCCCGTTTCATATATATATGGAGATCCGTAACTCCGATTGGCCTGAAACCTTCGACGTGATTTTTTTTCCGAATATTAGCTTTCTTGCGGCAAAAGAAGAGTGTCAACCGCCTTACGGTGGGCTCACGAGGGTAGGGGGCGCGCCCCCCTGCCTCGTGACCACCTCGGGCACTGGTTCACGTTGATTTTCCTTCCGAATTTTCCATATTTTCCAAAAATAAGCTCCGTACGTTTTTACCCCGTTTGGACTCCGTTTGATATGGATATTCTGCGAAACCAAAAACATGCAACAGACAGGAACTGGCACTGGGCACTGGATCAATATGTTAGTCCCAAATATAATATAAAAAGTTGCCAAAAAGTATATGAAAGTTGAATAATATTGGCATGGAACAATCAAAAATTATAGATACGATGGAGACGTATCAGCATCCCCAAGCTTAATTCCTGCTCGTCCTCGAGTAGGTAAATGATAAAAAAGATAATTTTTGATGTGGAATGCTACCTAGCATAATCTTGATCATATGTCTAATCATGGCATGAATATTAAGACACGAGTGATTCAAAGCAATAGTCTATCCTTTGACATTAAGACAATAATACTTCAAGCATACTAATAAAGCAATCATGTATTTTCAAAATAACATGGCCAAAGAAAGTTATCCCTACAAAATCATATAGTCTGGCTATGCTCCATCTTCACCACACAAAATATTCAAATCATGCACAACCCCGATGACAAGCCAAGCAATTGTTTCATACTTTTGACGTTCTCAAACCTTTTCAACTTTCATGCAATACATGAGCGTGAGCCATGGACATAGCACTATAGGTGGAATAGAATATGATGGTGGAGGAGACAAAAAGGAGAAGATAGTCTCACATCAACTAGGCGTATCGACGGGCTATGGAGATGCCCATCAATAGATATCAATGTGAGTGAGTAGGGATTGCCATGCAACGGATGCTAGAGCTATAAGTGTATGAAAGCTCTAACTGAAACTAAGTGGGTGTGCATCCAACTTGCTTGCTCATGAAGACCTCGGGCATTTGAGGAAGCCCATCATTGGAATATAAAAGCCAAGTTCTATAATGAAAATTCCCACTAGTATATGAAAGTGATAACTCAAGAGACTCTCTATATGAAGAATATGGTGCTACTTTGAAGCACAAGTGTGGAAAAAGGATAGTAGCACTGCCCCTTCTCTCTTTTTCTCTCATTTTTTCTTTTTTTTTCTCTTTTTTTGGTCCTTCTCTTTTTTGGCCTTTCTCTTTTTTTTCATCCGGAGTCTCATCCCGACTTGTGGGGGAATCATAGTCTCCATCATCCTTTCCTCACTGGGGCAATGCTCTAATAATGATGATCATCACACTTTTATTTACTTACAACTTGATATCTAGAACAAAGATATGATTCTATATGAATGCCTCCGGCGGTGTACCGGGATGTGCAATGATCTAGCGTAGCAATGACATCAAAAAACGGACAAGCCATGAAAACATCATGCTAGCTATCTTACGATCATGCAAAGCAATATGACAATGAATGCTCAAGTCATGTATATGATGATGATGAAAGTTGCATGGCAATATATCTCGGAATGGCTATGGAAATGCCATGATAGGTAGGTATGGTGGCTGTTTTGAGGAAGGTATATGGTGGGTTTATGGTACCGGCGAAAGTTGCGCAGTACTAGAGAGGCTAGCAATGGTGGAAGGGTGAGAGTGCGTATAATCCATGGACTCAACATTAGTCATAAAGAACTCACATACTTATTGCAAAATTCTATTGGCTATCGAAACAAAGTACTACGCGCATGCTCCTAGGGGGATAGATTGGTAGGAAAAGACCATCGCTCGTCCCCGACCGCCACTCATAAGGAAGACAATAAATAAATAAATCATGCTCCGACTTTGTTACATAACGGTTCACCATACGTGCATGCTACGAGAATCACAAACCTCAACACAAGTATTTCTACAATCCACAACTACCCACTAGCATGACTCTAATATTACCATCTTTACATCGCAAAACTATTGCAAGGAATCAAACATATCATATTCAGTGATCTACAAGTTTTATGTAGGATTTTATGACTAACCATGTGAATGACCAATTCCTGTCATCTCTCTAAATCATTGTTGAGGAAATCGTTAACTGGTAGCTGCTCGGTTCGCTAGCGAGTCGGGGATTAATCGGCTAATCGGCAAGTTAATCAGCCATTTAATCAATTAATCGGACGATTTTTTGGTTTATCGGCTACTCGGTGACCCTACGAGTAGGGATTAATCGGCAAGTTAACTGGTTAATCGGATGAATTCTTGAACAGGGCTCTAAATAGATATAAGTGAAGCGAGAGAGTTTAATTCTTTCTACAAAAGATATGCCCGTGCTCTAACAAATATAAGTGAAGCAAAAGAGCATTCTACAAATAGCGGTTGTCTATGTAAAGAGAAACAGGCAATCCAAACTTCAAATGATATAAGTGAAGCACATGAAGCATTCTATAAAGCCATACTCAAAAGATATAAGTGAAGTGCAATGATCATTCTATAAATCAACCAAGGACCATCTCATACCAGCATGGTGCATAAAAGAAAAATGAAAACCTAAATGCAAAAGACGCTCCAAGATTGCACATATCGCATGAACGAAACGAATCTGAAAACATACCGATATTTGTTGAAGAAAGAGGGGATGCCTTCCCAGCATCCCCAAGCTTAGACGCTTGAGTCTCCTTGAATATTTACTTGGGGTGCCTCGGGCATCCCCAAGCTTGAGCTCTTGCCTCTCTTCCTTCTTCTCACATCAAAACCTTCTCGATCATCGAACACTTCATCCACACAAAACTTTAACAGAAAACTCGGTAAGATCCGTTAGTATAATAAAGCAAATCACTACTCTAAGTACTGTTGCAAACCAATTCATATTTTGTTTTTTCATTGTGTCTACTTTAATATAACTTTTTCATGGCTTAATCCACTGATATAAATTGATAGTTTCATCAAAACAAGCAAACTATGCATCAAAAACAGAATCTGTCTAAAACAGAACAGTCTGTAATAGTCTGAACATTCACCATACTTATGATACTTGAAAAATTCTACCAAAATTACGAAAAATAAAAAATTTGTATAGGAAGACAGTGCAAAAAGAATCAGAACCATTTGGCATTCCAGATAAAAATGTAAAATCGAGCACTACAGCCAAAGTTTCTGCCCTGCACCGTACAAACCATCAAGCAAATGTAAACATCCTAAAGGAAAACCTTGGCACATTATTTTTATAATACAATGGAATTGTACAAGGGGATAATTATTTTTGTTGAAAAGTTTCTGTAATCAAGATTCACAAAGTTGCCTTGAGCATGAACAAAGTTCAAGGAGCTCTCCCACTTCAACAGTGCTTGTCTTTCTCACTTTCACTTTCCTTTTTGAAAAGTTTTGGGTTCCCCTCTTTATTTTTGTTGTTTTTAAACTATATGAAAGCACTCAACATAAATAAATGACTCTCTAAAACTTCCGGGTTGTCTCCCTGGCAGCGCTTTCTTTAAAGCCATTAAGCTAGGCATATAGTGCTTAAGTAGTGAATCCACCTGGATCCCAAGGTATATCAAAGCCAATTTTAATTAACAATGATTTGTAATTTAGTAGTGAGCACAAAGCAACATATATCAAGCAATAACGAAGTCTAACTCTCTTCCTATGCATCGGCATGTCATAAAAGAACAATTCATGCACACCTAGTAAAGGTCAATGCATAGTATAAATAGTTTCTTGCAATTTTATCATGTTGGAAACATAGAGAGGTGGAGATATAGTTCCTCTCTCATAATAATTGCAAGTAGGAGCAGCAAACACATGCATATTATATCTATCAAAATCATCATGTGCAACGGTAAAAGGCAACCCATTAATATAATCCTTAATGAGTGTAAACTTCTCCGATATAGTATAATCGGGAGAATTCAAAAAGATAATAGGACTATCATGCGTGGGTGCAATAGCAACAATTTCATGTTTAACATAAAGAACTATAGCAAGTTCATCTCCATAAGCATAATTCATATTGGCATCTTGGCCACAAGCATAGCAAGCATCATCAAAAGGGATATTTCAAAAGAATCATAATGATCATAACAGTCATCATAGCAATCATCCTTCGGTAAGCACGAAGGGGAATTAAAAGGTGGGCACGGGTGATCAATCCGCTCTTCCTCCTTTCGTTCTTCGCTCTCCTCCTCATCTTTTTCATCCAATGAGCTCACAGTGTCATCAACTTCTTCTTCCATAGATTCCTGCAAAATATTAGTCTCTTCTTGGACAACGGAGACTTTCTTAATAAGTGCATTAATTTCATAATTGTATTCATAATTCTCATAGCAATATTTGAGGATAGCTAAATTTTCAGATCAATAACAAGCATCATCAATATCATCAAACTCTTTAAACATAGATTCAATTTCATAAGCACCCATAAAAGCAACAAATTCTTCTATTTGCTCAACATCATAATAATCATGTATACCTCTAGCATAAGAAGCCAAGGTTTCATTATCATTAAATTTGCATGAAAAGGGGAGGTGTGGAGAATTCATCCTAGAGCAACAAGTATAATCATATCCCGAGCATACTTGTCTAGCATACCACTTCAATATATAAATTTGATCCCATAATAGTTTCCCTTTTTGTGTCAAGCAATAATCCCTAAAGTATTCACGTTGATCCAACGTTACTCCCATTACATAATTAAATGAGCTTTTCTCAGGATTATTAAAGTAGTACATAATATCTTTCACATAACCAGCATCGAGGGTTTTAGGAGGTTCCCCATCTCCATGAGCAGAAAGTACACCTATTTTTTTTTGGTATTTCGTGTTCCATATCCATAACTAAAGATAAAGAACAACTAAGAACAGCAAATAAAAATTACTTAGTGATAAAGCAAACAAGCACACACGAGAATATTCACCCCACGCTATTGCTCCCCGGCAACGGCGCCAGAAAAAGGTCTTGATAACCCACAAGTATAGGGGATCACAACAGTTTTCGATAAGTAAGAGCGTCGAACCCAACGAGGAGCTAAAGGTAGAACAAATATTCCCTCAAGTTCTATCGACCACCGATAGAACTCTATGCACGCTTGACGTTCGCTTTACCTAGAACAAGTATGAAACTAGAAGTACTTTGTAGGTGTTGTTGGATAGGTTTGCAAGATAATAAAGAGTACGTAAATAAAAAGTAGGGGCTGTTTAGATAAAGAAACAATAAAGTAAATATAGCGAGTGCGGAAAAGTGGTGGTAGGAGTTGCGAAATTGCCCCTAAGCAATTGACTACTTTACTAGACCGATAGCAAGTATTATGTGGGAGAGGCCACTGCTAGCATGTCATCCCTTACTTGGAATTCTATGCACTTATGATTGGAACTATTAGCAAGCATCTGCAACTAATAATGTTCATTAAGGTAAAACCCAACCATAGAATTAAGATATATTGGTCCCCCTTCAATCCCATATGCATCAATTTCTATGCTAGGTTGAAGCTTCTGTCACTCTTGCCCTCCAATACATAGTCCTATCAACATACAACTAACCCTATGGTGTGATCCACGCGCGCGCTCATATGATGGGAACCAAAGGACAGCAACATAACCACAAGAAAATCAAATCAATCATAGCAATTCATCAACCACCGATAGGACAACGAAAATCTACTCAGACATCATAGGATGGCAACACATCATTGGATAATAATATGAAGCATAAAGCACCATGTTCAAGTAGAGGGTACATCGGGTTGCGGGAGAGTGGACCGCTGTAGATAGAGGGGGGGAGGTGATGGAGATGTTGGTGAAGATGGCGGAGGTGTTGGTGAAGATCGCGGTGGTGATGATGATGGACACGGCGGCGTTCCGGCGCCACCGGAGGAGAGGGGGAGAGGGGCCCCCTTCTTCCTATTCTTCCTTGACCTCCTCCCTAGATGGGAGAAGGGAAACCCTCTGGTCCTTGGCCTCCATGGCATGGGAGGAGCGAGAGCCCCTCCGAGATTGGATCTATCTCTCTGTTTCTCTTTGGTTCTGCGTTCTCCTCTGGCTCTGTTTCACCGTTTCGTATATATATGGAGATCTGTAACTCCGATTGGCCTGAAACCTTCTCCGTGATTTTTTTCTGAATATTAGCTTTCTTGCGGCAAAAGAAGAGCATCAACCGCCTTACGGTGGGCTCATGAGGGTAGGGGGCGCGCCCCCCTGCCTCATGACCACCTTGGGCACTGGTTCGCGTCGATTTTCCTTCTGAATTTTCCATATTTTCCAAAAATAAGCTCCATCCGTTTTTATCCCATTTGGACTCCGTTTGATACGGATATTTTGCGAAACCAAAAACATGCAACAGACAGGAACTGGCATTGGGCACTGGATCAATATGTTAGTCCCAAAAATAATATAAAAAGTTGCCAAAAAGTATATGAAAGTTGAATAATATTGGCATGGAACAATCAAAAATTATTGATACGACGGAGACGTATCATCCACCTCTTGCTATTCATGTTTATCTGGAGTGCTGAAGATATTCCAGAAGATTCAAGTTTCTATTCGTAATCCTTTCAAGCTATTTCGAGGTCTTACCTTATTCAAACCATTTAATTCAACCAACAGAATCTATCTTTTAAATCGTTCAACGGTGTTTCTTTTGGGTGGGCCCTAACCCACATGTCTTTTCCCGGGATCTTACCTGACTCTTCCAATTTTCCCGGAGCTATCCTCAAATTCTTTCAAAGTTGACGTAAGAATGAATTATCATTAGTCATATGTCTTTCTCCAAGATCTTTCAAATTCTTTTCATTGTTGATTCAACCTTTATATTCTTCATTATTCCAGAGTGTCTCAATAATTCACGGTGGTGTTTCTCATCGTCATTCTCGGGTTTGTGAAGACCAAAGAAGAGTTTCTCTTAAATCTTGCTCCATTATCTTCAAGATTCATGGTTCTAGCTTGATGCCATCCTCTCATAATTGTTTTTGATTGTGATAATTCATTTCACCCATCTGGAGCAATTCAGAAGTCTTTTCAGTTTGTTTCTCCGAAGGACATCATTTCGGAATTATTCATTCTCAGCATTCATCTCTCTTTCCCCAATCTTATCGGTGCGTCATTAAAGTATTCTCTAATCAGCTCGTGATCTATTCGTTCTCATGTATCTAAATCCCCTCAAGTATCTTCATTCATTTTCCAATTCTTCCCGGTGAATTGTGCTTTTGCTACTTTCATGTTCAATTCTTACGGTGGTTCGTTCAAGAGTTCTCTTCCTTGGTTATCATATCAATTCATTCGTTGTTTCAATCCTACCGATGGTTCGTTGAAGACCTTCCCAAGTTGAGCAATATCTCTATTCAATCCTTTTTTTCAACGAGAATAAGAAGTATGCCAAATCCTTTGCTTGTCATCAATTTAAATTGGTGAAGGATACACATAACGTAATTCTTATTATTGTTTCATCCAAGTGTTCTAGCTTCTTCTTTCTAGAGTTGTTCATCATGTCTCATTTATCGGTTCAAAATGCTTCATCTTTTCTTTCCGGAGTTCCAAGTTTTCTCGGTTATATCATCGCGAAGCTCCATCTAAATCATCGCAAGGCTTCACCTTGTGTTTTCAACTTCTCTTTCTTTTTATCATTTTTTTACCGGAATTCTTCATGGAGGCCCTACATGGAGGTTCGTCAAGGTTTCCTTTCATTCTTCATTCGTTCTTCAAGATTTCTCTCGAAGTTATGATCCGCCAAGCTATACTCTAAATTAAACATGGTGTTCAACACATGTCTTGTTTTGAGGAGTTCAAGCATTCTTCATCTCGCATTCTGAAGTGCAATTCTTTCATATATCATCTTTTGAGGTGGTGTTATGTCATTGTTGATAATTTCCCTTCATGTTTCATGATTCACAAGTTTTCAAGAGTAACATATCTAAATCCATCATTTTCTCTTCGCTCAAGACATCTTTTCAACCAATTAACCTCTTCATTGGAGTTATCTTGGGTTATATTACACCTAAAGCTTTCCCTAAGGATTTTTGCTATTTATGGTGCTCATAAATGACCCAAGTTCTTCATTTATCCTCCCGGTGAAATAAGCTTCTCATCTCCTTGTTGATGTAAATTCAATCTGTTGTTTCCGCTAGTGGCAAGAATTTCACCTCAAATTTTGAGATGTTTTCCATAAGCCCACTACAAGCTTATTCGTTTCGTTGTCGGTTTTCCAACAACTCCGTATAACCTTCTTGGAAGGGTGCTTTCCAGGCTCAATTGTGGCAGAAGCTAGCATTTTCTTCTCCATTCTATTATTCCAATGATCTATCTTCTATTCTTTCTTCCGGAGACATTGTCATGTTGCTCTCTTCACTCATCATCTCGGATTCTGAGGACCGTGTTCTTTTCGTGCTTATCCATTTAACCGGAGTGTCGTGCCCTCTTTTCAAGTTCTTCCCATTTTGTCAAGTTTTACCTCCGTTCTCAACCGGAGTGCTATCTGAAATCTTTCTTACCTGTTGTGCCATTCTTTCAATAGTTCTGGAGGCGGTGTGTTGTTGATTTCGTCAAGTATCATCCAATCTTCCCAAGTTCATGTTCAATTCCTTCCATTTACAATCGGAGTGCTGCCCAAATTATATCATTCTTATTCCTTCTCTATCTTGTTTTAACCGGAGTGTTGTGTCTATCATTCCTCTTCTAACCGGACTCTCATCCAAGTGCTTTCATTTTGCCAAGCTCATATTCTTTACCTTCCATTTCCAACCGGAGTGTTGTCGTAATTGATCTTTATCATTCCTGGTACATCTCATTTCAACCGGAGTGCTTGCATGTACTTCTTGTCCATTGCAACCTTTTTTCTTATGTCTTTCAACCTACAAGATTCTAGTAATGTTCCTTGTTCCTCTTTTCTAACGGAGTGTTTTCAACTTTGGACATCTTCATTGTATTTTTTCTTTCAATTTGTTCAACCTCGCAAGGTTCTTTGGTTTCACTCATTTGTCAAAGAAGCAACTTAGTTTACCTCTCCTCTTCCTTTTCTGCTTCTCTCCGGTGCTATCCTAGATCTTGGGACGAGATCCTCTTTGTAGCAACCAGACCTCAAACAGTCTGATCTCTGTGCTCCGGTGTCATCCCTGGATCAGTAATGCTGACACCACAGAGTACTCGGAGGATTTATAGCAGAGTAGCAATCACACACTTATTACATCGAGTGTCTCAAAAGAGAACTTATTACAATAAATATGGCTTAAGGCCATCTAATAACGATAACAGCGGAAGGCTTGGAAGATAAGTGAGTCCATCAACTCCAACGGCATCACTGAGTATAGAACCACGACCTAAAAACTCCTTAATCGTCGTCTAAAAAGTCTGCAACATTAACGTTGCAGCCCGAAAACGGGTCAGCACATGGAATATGCTGGCAAGGTAACACATAGAGAATAATGGAATGCAACAGCTATACTATATGCATGTTTGGCTGGTGGAAAGCTCTATGGTTACAGTTTTTGCGTAAAACCAATTTTTCCCTACTTCAAAGGAATAAATTTAATTACTATCATGGTGGTTGTGAAACATTGAGAATGGTTGACAGCATCCTCAATCCCAATTAAGTAACATCATTAAAACCCATCAAAATTAATTTAGAGTAACATGTTGAGATTCACATGAAAATCCAAGTACTAGATACTCAAGATGTCCATAACCGGGGACACGGCTAATCGTGATTAGTTTATTACACTCTGCAGAGGTTTGCGCACTTTTCCCCACAAGACTCGATCGCCTCCATTTGGTTTCTCGCACTGCAGGGTGTTTGAGAAGACGGATGACCGAGACACAGTCTTTCAGAAGCGCTAGCACCTTACGATGGGTAGACCGGTACACCTACTTTCCCCTACATCTGCTAGTCACCACTGTAAGAGTTTGCACAATTTAGTCAACTATGCCAGAGCCCATAATGGCTTGTGGCTGGACACAGAAGTTTCTAGTATGAATAATCTCATGATCCCTTTGGGCCTGGGTGGCGGTCCAAAAGAAAACAGGCAAGTCCTGGTAACCCCAGGTGCCTCAATCCACCCAGATGTGTGTTAGGTTGCCACCTTAGATAAACCCTTAATTATCAATCTCACATCTGTCATGGATATCACTCACCCAATCCACGTCTACTAGCATAGCATGGCATAATGAGCAAACGTAGAAGTAACTCCCAAAGGTTTGATAATAAACAGGTAATAGGTACTACCTCATCTACTTCCCATCCCACAGTTTAATTAGGTCCTAATCATGCAATGTGTGAGGTTTGATCTAATGCAATAAAACTGGGTCGTAGAAAAGGTATGATCAAAGTGTTACTTGCCTTGCTGATGATCCGCGTAACCTAGAGATTCGAAGTAACAGGCGGCGCACTCCGGGTATTCTATCGCAGACAAACAACAAGCATATAATAAGTACTCATCTAATGCACAGGTAAAACTCAAATAGAAGATCTAACCAGAAAGTTCAACTTAAGAACCCTGGTTGGCAAAAAGAATCAAATCGAACGAAGCAAAAGAAATCAAACGGCGAAAAACAACAACTTCGTTCTAGTAATCTGGATCTAGGGCAAATTTTATAGTAGCAAAAACATGTTTAAGTTGATTATTCAGAAAGAGGGTTTCGAGATGAAACTCCAGGCGCTTGAATCGCCTGATTCCGATAAACGAGCGAAAAGTTATACTAAAACGAAAATCGGATCAGAAATCGCGATCAGAAAATAACCGCGGAAAATCCGACGAAAAAGAAAAACGATGAACAGATTTTTTTTTAACAGCACGGAAAAACGAGGCGGCGGCGAACCTCGAAAGGCGCGCGGCTCCGGCGGCGGCGGCGGCGGGCGGCGGCGGCGGCGGGCGGCGGGGGGCTGGGGCTAGGGTTTCCTGGCGGCGGCTGGGCTCTCCTCGGGCCGGGGCGGCGGCTTATATAGCCTAGGCCGGCGGAGTCCAGGCCGAATACGGCCCGTAGTCGGTTTGCGTTTTTTTTTAATTCCGCTCGGAAGAAAAATAAAAAGAACTACTAAACGGACTCCAAAAATCACGAAATAAATTTTGCCGGGTTCCTAAAATCAACTTTGAAAAACACGCATTTATCTGGGCCCAAACTACAACTTTGAAAAACACGCATTTTCCTAAATTCAAATAAAAATACCGAAAAACTCCGAAATAAAACTTATCTGATTTTTTTATTAAATCCTCAATATTTCTATATTTTGGGAAAGTCATTTTATTCCTGCTCTCATATTTTTGTAATAGAAATAATTGATGATAAAATAAGTAAAGTCAAATGATCGTGTTTACATAATTTGAGAAAACTCAAATACGTAAATAACGAAATCCCCAACTCTCTCCGTGGGTCCTTGAGTTGCTTAGGATTTTCTAGGATCAAAACCAAAAGCAAAATAATATATGATATGCATGATGACCTAATGTATAACATTCCAAATTGAAAATTTGGGATGTTACAAACCTACCCCCCTTAAGATGAATCTCGCCCTCGAGATTCGAGTTGGCTAGAAAATAGGTGAGGGTGGTCTTTGAGCAAATCTTCCTCTCGCTCCCAGGTGGCTTCATCCTCCGTGTGGTGGCTCCACTGAACTTTGCAAAACTTGATAACCTTGCTGCGAGTAACTCGGCTGGCAAACTCGAGAATCTTGACTGGTTTCTCCTCATAGGTCAAATTGTTATCCAACTGAATTGCTTCTAATGGTACTGTGTCTGTCAAATTTATGTCATCCATCTCCGCGTGACACTTCTTCAACTGAGAAACGTGGAACACATCATGCACTCCTGCCAATCCTTCTGGCAATTCCAACTTGTAGGCCACTTCTCCCATACGCTCCAAAACTCGATATGGCCCTACAAATCGTGGCGCTAACTTCCCCTTAACTCCAAAGCGCTTAATCCCTCGAAGTGGGGATACTCGAAGATAAGCTCTATCTCCGACTTCGTAAACTGTCTCCTTGCGTTTAGAATCTGCGTAGCTCTTCTGTCTGGACTGGGCTACCTTGAGCCTATCGCGAATCAACTTCACCTTCTATTCAGACTCTTTAATCAGATCTGGTCCAAACAACTGGCGGTCTCCAACTTCGTCCCATGACAACGGTGTCCTGCACCTCCTTCTGTACAAAGCTTCGAAAGGTGCCATCTTCAAACTGGTCTGATAGCTATTATTGTAAGAAAACTCCGCATACGGCAAATTATCGTCCCAACTAGATCCATAATCTAGAGCACAAGCTCTCAGTATATCCTCCAAAATCTGATTGACTCTCTTGGTCTATCCATCTGTCTGCGGATGAAAAGCCGTACTAAATTCTAGCCTAGTACCCAAAGTCTCATGCAACTGCTTCCAGAACTTTGAGGTAAACTGGGTTCCTTTATCTGATACGATACTCCTCGGAACTCCATGCAAACATACGATCCTAGTCATGTATATCTTTGCCAACATAGCACTGGTGTAAGTGGTCTTTACTGGGATGAAATGAGCTACTTTTGTCAATCGATCGACTACAACCCAAATCGAGTCATAGCCTGAACGAGTCCTGGGCAATCCCGTGATAAAATCCATGCCTAGCTTATCCCACTTCCATTTGGGTATCGGCAATGGTTGCAACAATCCTGCTGGCTTCTGATGCTCTGCCTTTACTCTCTGACATACATCACAAACTGCTACATACTCCGCAATATCCTTTTTCATTCCGGTCCACCAGAAAATATCCTTCAAATCCAAATACACCTTGGTATTTCCTGGATGAATCGAATACGGTGAGTCATGTGCCTCTTGCAGAATCAACTTCCTGATCTCCGGGTTATTGGGCACATAAACACGGTCTTCAAACCATAGGGTGTCGTGCTCATCCTCACGAAATCCTTTAGCTTGTCCTTTGCTCAGTTTCTCCTTTATAGCGGCAATCTCTTTGTCAGTTGTCTGAGCTTCTCTGATTCTATCCATCAAAGTTGACTGAATCTCTAGTGCTTCTACATAGCCTCTCGGAACTATTTCCAAACATAGTTCACGAAGATTATCTGCTAACTCCTTGGGTATTTCTCCCGTCATTAACGTATTGACATGGCTCTTGCAGCTTAATGCATCAGCTACTACATTAGCTTTTCCGGGATGATAATGCAATTTCATATCATAATCCTTGATGAGCTCCAACCATCTCCTTTGTCTGAGATTCAACTCCTTCTGTGTGAAAATGTACTTCAAACTCTTGTGATCCGTGTACACCTCACAATGATTTCCAATGAGGAAATGTCTTCATGTCTTCAATGCATGCACTACAGCTGCTAACTCCAAATCATGCGTGGCATAATTCAATTCGTGAGGCTTCAGTTGTCGTGAAGCATACGAAACAACTCTTCCTTCCTGCATAAGCACTGCTCCAAGTCCTCGACGTGAAGCGTCGCAATACACCTCATAATCCTTGGTTTGATCTGGCAAAATCAATACTGGTGAGGTAACCAAACGTTTCTTCAACTCCTGGAAGCTTGCCTCACACTCCTCAGTCCATTTGAACTTAGTATCCTTCTTCAGCAACTCCGTCATAGGTTTCGCGATCTTTGAGAAATTCTCAATAAATCTCCGGTAGTATCCTGCGAGTCCAAGAAAACTCCGGATCTCTCCAACTGTTGTTGGTGCTTCCCACTTGGTCACAGTTTCAACTTTAGCGGGATCTACTGCTATACCTTTTTCAGATATAACATGTCCGAGGAATCCTACTTCCTTCAACCAAAATTCACATTTGCTAAACTTAGCATATAATTGGTGTTCTCTGAGATTTCCAAGTACCAAACGCAAATGCTCCTTATGCTCCTCTTCATTCTTCGAATATACCAGGATATCATCAATGAACACTACGACAAACTTATCCAAAAACTCCATAAACACTTTGTTCATCATGTTCATAAAATAGGCAGGCGCATTAGTCAGTCCAAATGACATAACGGTATACTCATACAGCCCATACCTGGTGGTAAAAGCTGTCTTTGGAATATCCTGTTCTCGAATCTTCAACTGGTGGTATCCTGATCGCAAATCGATCTTGGAAAACACTTTAGCTCCTTGCAACCGATCAAACAGATCGTTGATCATTGGTAGTGGGTACTTGTTCTTGATTGTTACTTCATTCAATCCTCGATAATCAACAACCATCCTTAACGATCCATCCTTCTTCTCCACTAGAAGTACTGGTGATCCCCAAGGCGAAGAACTTGGGCGAATATATCCCTTATCCAGTAACTCCTTAATCTGCTTCTTAATTTCCACCAAATCTTTTGCTGGCATCCTATATGGTCTCTTCGATATTGGCCCAGTGCCTGGCAAAAGCTCAATCAAAAACTCAATGTCTCTATCCGGTGGCATGCCTGGCAACTCTTCGGGGAATACATCAGGAAAATCCTTTACCACTGGTACTTCCTCCTGCACAACTCATGATAAAGAATTTACTTGTGTCCTGTTTGGCGCATGTCGGGATACATACTTGATCCTTCTTCCTTCTAGCGTTGTGAGCAAAATTGTCTTACTGGCGCAATCGATGTTTCCTCCATACACCGACAGCCAATCCATACCAAGTATCACATCCAGACCTTGGGATTCCAAAATAATTAAATCCGTTGGGAAAACATGCCTTCCTATACTTAATGGCACTTGAAAACATCCTTGACTGGCCATGTACTCCGCTCCTGGTGAGCTTACTAGCATAGGTGTTTTAAGAATCCTAGTGGGCAAACTATACTTTTCCACAAATCCCCTTGATATGTATGAATGCGATGCACCAGTATCAAAAAGAACGAGTGCAGTAAATGACTTAACCAAAAACTTACCTATTACTGCATCGGGCTGAGCTTCAACCTCCTCCACATTAACGTGGTTCACCTGTCCCCTGTTGAAAGGGTTCGGCTTCTTTCCAGAACTTCCATTGCCGTTTTGTCCTTCAGGACAGTCATTTGCATAATGTCCTGGCTTCGAACACTTATAACAAGTGACGTGGCTCAAGTCCTTCTTGGTTGGGGTTGATGGGGTGTTGCGGTTCTGTCCATTACTTCCTCCATTCCCATTACCATTCTTGGTGCCATTGTGATTGTGCGAGCTACCTACTCCATGGGTATGCTGAAAATGTCCTCCTGGCCTAGGGGTAAAACGAGGCTTCTGCTGAGCTCCTGAATTATACTTTCCTTGTCCATACTTCCTCTTGCGGTTCTCAATTTGCTGCTGCTTCCCTTCAATCATAAGAGCACGATCTACCAACTCCTGGTAGTTGTTGAAGGTGGCTACCATCAACTGCATACTCAACTCATCATTCAGTCCTTCCAGGAATTTCTCCTGCTTAGCTGCATCTGTAGCAACGTCATCTGGGGCATAACGTGCTAGCTTACTAAACTCCTCCACATACTGGCCAACTGTCCGTCCTCCTTGGCGCAAGTTACGAAACTCATGCTTCTTCATGGCCATTGCTCCTGCTGAAACATGGGCAGTACGAAAAGCCTGCTGAAACTGGTCCCATGTGACAGTGTCGACTGGGAAGGTGGTTGTGAAATTCTCCCACCAAGATGATGTGGGTCCTTCTAACTGATGTGCGGCAAACTTAACCTTCTCCACATATGTGCATCCTGCTGTGGTCAACTCCCTAGCTATCCTGCAGAGCCAATCATCTGCTACTATCGGCTCGGTGCTACTGGAAAACACCGGCGGATTCAGCCTAAGAAAACGGGCTAAGTGGTCAACAGGTGGTGGTGGTGGTGGTGATGGGTTGTTGTTGTTGTTCCCCTGATTCTGATTCTGAACTAGCAACTGCATCAGGGTGTTCTGCTACTGGATCAACTGGGTGACTCCGGCGGAAAGGCAAATCCGGGGTCACGTCTCGGAGGCATCTAAGGGTTTAGAAAAGATGAGATATAAGAATAGAGGGGTCTAAAGGGAAAACACTACCCATATGCACATGAGGCAAAAGCACACAATTCACTTCAATCAATCAAACAAGGACATACAATCGATCTAGCTATCGCAAAAGTGCTCGGACTACTATATTTACATGGTGGACTACTACTACTGATGAGGTGGTCTACTAGAAATATTCTACAGTTGTAGACTCCATGATATCTGCTCCTGCTTCATCCACATAGTCATCATCACTACTATCTTGTTCCGAGTCGGTGGCGTCGATGATGATGTAGTCTTCCAAGCTAATCTCCTTGGGTTCCTCGTCGGGCCTCCCATAAATATTCCAATCTTCTCGATCAGATCGTCATTCTTCTCCACCAATACTTCAATTTCTTCTTCATAATTTTCGCGTGTAGCCTTGAGTTCTTCCTCTAGTTCCTTGATTCTAGTCTTAGCCTTCTTCAGATCTATCATGTCGGCGCACATTTGATTCTCCTGTCGTCGAATGTGTTGGTTTAACTCCTGAATAAAAGCTGCAATTGATCTATCTTTCCTGGTGCTGATCATCTCCCAGTGTTCATCTCGGCGCCCACAAATCTGGTAGATAGTATCCTTGAGATCCTTGCGGTAGACTTCTCCAATGCGTCCCATGGCGATGTGAGCTGCCATACTCTTTCCTAGACTCCAAGTTGGTGCATCAAAAGAAAACTCTATGGGCTCAGTGACTGGCATGAACATCCTTCCTGGAACTTGAACTTGTATCATCCAGCGCTCTTTTTCAGGTAAAGTGGCGTTGTAGGTTCCCGTGAAGCTTGGTATTCCTATGTTCAGGTATCTAGTGACTTCCTTCAAGTGGCGTCCAAAGGGTGTATCTTCATCTGGTTGTGTGAACTTGTTCCTTGCATCCGCCATCCTAAAGAGTAGAAAATATGAGAAGTCAGAAGAGAAGAGAGTGATCTAGGTCTTTAACTTAGTGGTCGTGTCCTACAGTCAGCGTGTGCTCTGATACCATCTCTGTAGCGACCAGACCTCAAACAGTCTGATCTCTGTGCTCCGGTGTCATCACTGGATCAGTAATGCTGACACCACACAGTACTCGGAGGATTTATAGCAGAGTAGCAATCACACACTTATTACATCGAGTGTCTCAAAAGAGAACTTATTACAATAAATATGGCTTAAGGCCATCTAATAACGATAACAGCGGAAGGCTTGGAAGATAAGTGAGTCCATCAACTCCAACGGCATCACTGAGTATAGAACCATGACCTAAAAACTCCTTAATCGTCGTCTGAAAAGTATGCAACATTAATGTTGCAGCCCGAAAACGGGTCAGCACATGGAATATGCTGGCAAGGTAACACATAGAGAATAATGGAATGCAACAGCTATACTATATGCATGTTTGGCTGGTGGAAAGCTCTATGGTTACAGTTTTTGCGTAAAGCCAATTTTTCCCTACTTCAAAGGAATAAATTTAATTACTATCATGGTGGTTGTGAAACATTGAGAATGGTTGACAGCATCCTCAATCCCAATTAAGTAACATCATTAAAACCCATCGAAATTAATTTAGAGTAACATGTTGAGATTCACATGAAAATCCAAGTACTAGATACTCAAGATGTCCATAACCGGGGACACGGCTAATCATGATTAGTTTATTACACTCTGCAGAGGTTTGCGCACTTTTCCCCACAAGACTCGATCGCCTCCATTTGGTTTCTCGCACTGCAGGGTGTTTGAGAAGACGGATGACCGAGACACAGTCTTTCAGAAGCGCTAGCACCTTACGACGGGTAGACCGGTACACCTACTTTCCCCTACATCTGCTAGTCTACCACTGTAAGAGTTCGCACAACTTAGTCAACTATGCCAGAGCCCATAATGGCTTGTGGCTGCACACGGAAGTTTCTAGTATGAATAATCTCTGATCCCTTTGGGCCTGGCTGGCGGTCCAAAAGAAAACAGGCAAGTCCTGGTAACCCCAGGTGCCTCAATCCACCCAGATGTGTGTTAGGTTACCACCTTAGATAAACCCTTAATTATCAATCTCACATCTGTCATGGATATCACTCACCCAATCCACGTCTACTAGCATAGCATGGCATAATGAGCAAACGCAGAAGTAACTCCCAAAGGTTTGATAATAAACAGGTAATAGGTACTACCTCATCTACTTCCCATCCCACAGTTTAATTAGATCCTAATCATGCAATGTGTGAGGTTTGATCTAATGCAATAAAACTGGGTCGTAGAAAAGGTATGATCAAAGTGTTACTTGCCTTGCTGATGATCCGCGTAACCTAGAGATTCGAAGTAATAGGCGGCGCACTCCGGGTAAACAATAAGCATACAATAAGTACTCATCTAATGCACAGGTAAAACTCAAATAGAAGATCTAACCAGAAAGTTCAACTTAAGAACCCTGGTTGGCAAAAAGAATCAAATCGAACGAAGCAAAAGAAATCAAACGACGAAAAAACAACTTTGCTCTAGTAATCTGGATCTAGGGCAAATTTTACGGTAGCAAAGACATGTTTAAGTTGATTATTCAGAAAGAGGGTTTCGAGACGAAACTCCAGGCGCTTGAATCGCCTGATTCCGATAAACGAGCGAAAAGTTATACTAAAACGAAAATCGGATCAGAAATCGCGATCAGAAAATAACCGCAGAAAATCCAACAAAAAAGAAAAACGACGAACAGAATTTTTTTTAACAGCACGGAAAAATGAGGCGGCGGCGAACCTCGAAAGGCGCGCGGCTCTGGCGGCGGGCGGCGGCGGCGGCGGCGGCGACGGCGGCGGGCGGCGGCGGGGCTGGGGCTAGGGTTTGCTGGCGGCGGCTGGGCTCTCCTCGGGCCGGGGCAGCGGCTTATGTAGCCTAGGCCGGCGGAGTCCAGGCCGAATACGGCCCGTAGTCGGTTCGCGTTTTTTTTTAATTCCGCTCGGAAGAAAAATAAAAAGAACTACTAAACGGACTCCAAAAATCACGAAATAAATTTTGCCGGGTTCCTAAAATCAAGCCAGAGAAAGTAAACATTTATCTGGACCCAAACTACAACTTTGAAAAACGCGCATTTTTCCTAAATTCAAATAAAAATACCGAAAAACTCCGAAATAAAACTTATTTGATTTTTTATTAAATCCTCAATATTTCTATATTTTGGGAAAGTCATTTTATTCCCGCTCTCATATTTTTATAATAGAAATAATTGATGATAAAATAAATAAAATCAAATAATCCTGTTTACATAATTTGAGAAAACTCAAATACGTAAATAACGAAATCCCCAACTCTCTCCGTGGGTCCTTGAGTTGCTTAGGATTTTCTAGGATCAAAACCAAAAGCAAAATAAAATATGATATGCATGATGACCTAATGTATAACATCCAAATTGAAAATTTGGGATGTTACACTCTTGTAGTGGTGGAGTGTCGTGACGCCCCGAGACTGACGCGCAAGTTGTCTTCCAGTATTCATTGTCGTTGCCATGTCATTTCTTTGCCATGTCATCATTTGCATTGCATCATCATGTTTTCAAAACTTGGATCCGTTCGGGTCTCCCAGTTCTTTTCGTTGTCCGTTCTGAGCCCAGACACACTCGCACGCGCCCGCGGCACGTCTAAAATATTATTTTATTAGTGGTCGGAAAGTGTTCTCAGAATGAGATGAAAGTTGGCGTGTGGTCTTATTATAGAGTAGGTAGGCTGCTTGCCAAGTTTCATCGCATTCGGAATTCGTTTGATGCCCCAATGGATAACTATAGCGGCAATATAGTCCGTCAAACCGTCGGATGTTTTCGGTCTCCGGAAACTGTTGCTGGCCTCTCTCTCTCTCTCTCTCTCCTCTCCCCTCAGCCCGAGGCCTTCTGCACAGCCCACCTACTCCCCCTCCGCTCCGGACCGTCCGATAGCGATCGAACGGCTCCGAAACGGAGCAAAACCCCCAACCCTAGACCCCTGCCTATAAAAGGAAGGACCCTTCCATTTTTGGCAGCCGCCAGCCCCCTTACCTTGATTTCAGCATGCCGCCGCCTCCATTCCAGATTGGGAGGGCCCCAATCTCTCCTCTCTCACATCCCCGCCGTCCGCCGCCGGCGACCAAGGCCGTCGGAGCATGCTCGTCGCCGGCCACCTCGACCCCAGGTCACGCCGCCCGCATCCCTCTCCTTCCCAACTGGATCTCTCTCATCTCACCCATCTCTCCCTGTAGGGCGCCCAACGGAGATCCCCTCGCCGCTGCCTCGGATCTCACCGGGATGCTCTGGATCCGGCACTGCCCCGCACCCACCGCGTCGGCCTCCCTCATTGGCGCTCGGATCCACCATGCCCGCCTCGTTCCTCGTCGGCTGCTGCCCTTCCTGCGTCTTCCCCTCGCCGGGATCCCGTCGTGCGCCGTCGCTCGCCGACCAGCACCTCCGGCGCCGACCGCCGTCATTCGTCACCGCCTGTCTCCCCGATCCAGGCGGGATCGGGAGGAGGACGACCTCCACGTGGGCCTCCCCACGGCCCAGGACCCGCGGCTTGCTCCGGCCGGCCTGCGTTGCCAACTAGGCCGAAGCCCATGGTGAAGCCCCCAGCGCCTCCTTTGTTTTTTTTCTCTGTTGGCCCAACCTGCTCCAGATTCAGCCCACCAAGTTTTTTTCCAGTTCAGCGAATTTGCTATTTATCCAGGGATTTATAGTTTTGCAGAAAAGCCATCAAACTTCATGCATATAATAATCAATCATCCGTGCATCATATGTAAAAACATTGTATATGTACAATGCTTAGAATTATGTGTAGATTAATAATATCCAACTTTCATCCATGTTTAAAATGATGTTTGCATATAATTTGCATATTGCCATGCTAAAATGATTTAATTCATAACTAATTAACCGTAGCTCGGTTTTAAATAAATTATATATGTAAATGGGGTAGAATAATGCCTAGTTTAACATGGTTCACTCATCTTGCATGTTTAACAACTCTAAAATATGGTTTAGGGCATAACAGCACCAAATTCATAATATGCATATGAGGATTTTTCCAGACTTGTTGCTTGTTGTTCCGGCCTCATTTAAATTTGCCTAGATAGGTAGTTTTATTATGCTTCACCTCTTGCCATGTTTAATAACACTTAATATTGTTGAGTACATAAACGGGAGATAACTAAATAAGTAATGTGGTGTTTCATCAATATGCATCTCGTTGCATATTGAGCTCCACTTAACTTGTAGTGTTGTTTGTTGCACTTTGCCATACCAAGCCTCTTTAATCTGGACATGCATCATACTTGATTGTGCATCATGCCATGTTTATGTGATGGTTGTTTACCATGTTGTTTGCTTCTTCTTGTTAGTTCCGGTAACGTTGCGTTTGTGAGGATCCGTTCGATTACGTCTGTTTGTCTACTTCATGGACTCGTTCTTCTTCCTCGCGGGATCTCAGGCAAGATGACCATACCCTCGATATCACTTCTATCTTTGCTTGCTAGTTGTTCGTTCTATCGCTATCTCGCGCTACCTACCACTTGTTATATCATGCCTCCCATATTGCCATGTCAAGCCTCTAACCCTCCTTCCTAGCAAACCGTTGTTTGGCTATGTTACCGCTTTTGCTCAGCCCCTCTTATAGCGTTGCTAGTTGCAGGTGAATTTGAAATTTGTTCCATGTTAGAACATGGATATGTTGGGATATCACAATATCTCTTATTTTAATTAATGCATCTATATACTTGGTAAAGGGTGGAAGGCTCGGCCTTATGCCTGGTGTTTTGTTCCACTCTTGCCGCCCTAGTTCCGTCATACCGGTGTTATGTTCCTTGATTTTGTGTTCCTAACGCGGTTGGGGTTATGGGCCCCCCTTGACAGTTCGCTTTGAATAAAACTCCTCCAACAAGGCCCAACCTTGGTTTTAACATTTGCCACCACCACCTATTACTTTTCCCTAGGGAGTCGCGCTCCCGAGGGTCATCT
>NC_041382.1:123466189-123472526 GCF_002162155.2 Triticum dicoccoides
GATGTTCGGCGCCCCCTGGGCAACCAGGGTCCATGCCAACCCGACGTCTTGCCCATCCGGTGTGCCCTGAGAACGAGATATGTGCATCTCCTATTGGGATTTGTCGGCACATTCGGGCGGTCTTGCTGGTCTTGTTTTAGCATTGTCGAAATGTCTTGTAACCGGGATTCCGAGTCTGATTGGGTTGTTCCAAGAGAAGGAATATCCTTTGTTGATCGTGAGAGCTTGTGATGGGCTAAGTTGGGACACCCCTGTAGGGTATAAACTTTCGAGAGCCGTGCTCGCGGTTATGTGGCAGATGGGAATTTATTAATATCCGGTTGTAGAGAACTTGACACTTGACTTAATTAAAATGCATCAACCGCGTGTGTAGCCGTGATGGTCTCTTTTCGGCGGAGTCCGGGAAGTGAACACGGTCTTGTGTTATGTATGAACATAACATAAGTAGTTTCAGGATCACTTCTTGATCACTTCTAGCTTCTCGACTGTTGCGTTGCTTCTCTTCTCGCTCTTATTTGCGTATGTTAGCCACCATATTTGCTTAGCGCTTGCTGCAGCTCCACCTCATTACCTTATCCTACTCATAAGCTTAAATAGTCTTGATCTCGCGGGTGTGAGATTGCCGAGTCCTCGTGACTCACGGATACTTCCAAATAGTTGCAGGTGTCGATGATACCAGTGCAGGTGACGCAATCGAGCTCAAGTGGGAGCTCGATGAAGATCTTGGTCGTTGTTATGTGTCTTTTTCGGATGATCAGTAGTGGAGCCCAGTTGAGACGACCGGGGATCTAGCATTTGGGGTTGTCTTCTTTTATTTTGGGTCCGTAGTTGGACCCTGATTGTACTCTGGATGATGTATGTTTAACTTGTTATTTGTGTGAAGTGGCGATTGTAAGCCAACTCTTTATCCCTTTCTTATTCAGTACATGGGATTGTGTGAAGATTGCCCCTCTTGCGACAAAACCACCATGCGATTATGCCTTTAAGTCGTGCCTCGACACGTGGGAGATATAGCCGCATCGTGGGCGTTACAAGGTGCTTCCGTGAGAAGCACAATTGTGCTTGTGTGAATTGTGCTTCCTGAAAAAGGGAAAAGCATAGTGTGCTTCCCCAAACAAAGTGAAAAAGCACAAATGTTCTTCCGGTTTTCAGTTTTTCCTTGTTTTCAATTTTGTTTTCCTTGATTTTTTAGTTTCTGGTTTTTCGTTAAAAAAGGACGTCGAAACCTACTAGTCGGGGATCTTGTTTCAGAGATCTCGACATGAGAAATCCAACGATGAATAAGGTTCGTGATTTGGACACACAATTCAAGAGATAAAATGTTTCGAAAGAACAACGAAAAAAGAGAAAAAATCCCAGGTTGCAAGATGTGGTGCCCTTGTCAGGACTGGAGGGAGGTGGAGCGACCTTTGCGAAGGCCACTCCTTAATTAGTGATTCAAAGTATTTGGTTGTGTACTCCGAATATTTGAGAATATTTTAGAGCAGGACGACGATGTCCTTGATCCAAAGGACTATGCGGTCCATCCAAAAAAGAGTGGTAGAGAAGAAAGCTTCAACACGCGGGAGGACGAGTTTTTTTGTGATGCGTGGTTGGCCACTAGTATCGATTTGATCCATGTCGAAGCAAAAGGGCGTGGTATATATTTTGGGCCCACATCCATACTTGGTTCGATGAGCACAAGAATTTTGAGGCCTACCGCGACAAACTCATCCGCAGTCATGGGACTAAGTCGCTCAACCATTGATGTTATACCATCCAAGAGACCGTGTGCAATTGTTGCGGCCATTTGAAACAACTAAGTGGTGCGCAAGTCACCGAGCAAATAAGTTGTTATATGTGTGCAACTTGGTCATTTGGTCAGATATGCAACTTGTTGGCCGGATATGCTCTATGTGTTGGTCATTTGGCCGGATATGCAACTTATTGACAATGTTTTTCTTTGTTACCCTCCTGTGTGTGCAACTTGTTCTTGAAGGTGGTGAAGAGGAGCTTCGTCCTCATGCATTGTTGGTTGATGTTAAGTGGGCAACCCAATTGAAATTAATTCATTGTCAACAGCATCAAGATCGTTGGCAATAGCACCGGCGAAGAAGCAGATGATCCAACCTAACCAACAAAAAAGTCGCTTAAAAAGGTTAGAAGAGAGTTCCTAGGAAAGAAGTGTGAGGAGAAGGAGAAGCAAGAAGGGACGACAGTCAAGATGACAAAGAAGTTCGAGAACATCTCGGCGAAGGAGGAGGAGGCATGTGTCAAGCGCTCTGACATCAAGGAGGAAAAGGTTGAAATGCGGTGACAGATAAAAAGCTGAAGCTCCAAGAGAAGAAGACCTAGCTTGAAGAGAAGAAGGTTGAGATGGCAGCCGCTTCGGAGGATTCATGTTGACCTTGAAGATGGACGAGTTGGATGACAATGCAAGGATGATCGTCCAAGCCGTCCATCTTAGAATGTTGGAGCGCTTGAAAGCCGACTTCGAGACGCCGGAGGAAGAGGCGACTGAGAAGGAGGCAACTGAGGAGGAGTCGATGACAAAGTGAGCGTGGAGGCTCGGATAGCCGGTCCAAGGCAAAAAAAAAATCCATTTTTTTCACGGACGGACATATTAAGATACTTTCGTGATTGGGCATGTAAAAACTATGAACATGGTCCTTTTCTTTGTTATATGATCGGGCGTTGTGTGAAACCACACTTTAACTTGCTATTGCTATGCATCTGAAATTCAAATTGGCCAAAACTGAGCAGGCGTTTAAGGAAAACGGTTGCGTACATGTCCGCAGACTCGTCATGTACTTGGAGATCTGGGAGTTATTCATCATGATGAGAAATACCCGTATGCCCACAACTGACGTCACGGTATCATTGCCAGCCGAAGCTTTTGCCGGTACACAATCCCATGCCAAGCGTGCCTGCGTGCTAATCAATCACATCATTATCACAAGGCGCAACTCCCATCTACATGCCCCAAAAGAAAAAAGCCAGCTTGTAGGCACCGCGAACTTGTTCGTATCCAAAGAGCGCGCAACAGTCGCGAGGGCCCCGTGTGTGCGCGCGCAATTCAGACTCGACGAGAGCGAGAGAACAGTTTTGTTAAAGCATATCTAGATGTGCTATAAATATTGCACATCTAAATCTTATGTTATTGATTTTATATTGAGATTCGTGTAGATATTTTCTTTTTCTTTTTTCTTTTTCTCTCTATACTTAACTCACTCATTTAGATGTGCAATAACTAGAGCACATCTAGATGTGGCCTAGACACACCCGCGAGAGAAAGCTGGGGGTCACGGTACAATCTGAAAAGACGCTGGCGCCGCTCAGAAAGTCGTAGTTGGACGAAGTTAGGTGGCACTGCTGCAGGAACGGACGAACAGGGCATCCGAGACGCAGCACGCAATAAGAAAAGAGAATCCAAGATCCCGCAGCAGCTGAAACATCACTCACTTTAGGTACGCCAAGACCAACCAACCCAACCCAACCACAAACGCAGCGAGATGCACACCAATTGTTGTTAACTTAGAGGCGACCCGACGACGAGCCAACGAGCCATCAACGTTGCTTGCTTGCCGCAGCCACTAACCACACCATCAGGATTAATTAACAGCGAGAACGGGAAAGGGGAAGCAGCACCCGGCGCCGGGGAAAGGAAAGGGGAAAAAACCAAACCAGAAGTTCAATCGCAGATCAGTCCCACCAACGAACGACGACGACAAAGAAAAAAAGCTCCCTAGAAATCAATCACTCCTAGATCGAACGAGACGGCGACGGGGTGAAGGTGAAGAACGAAGAATGTTGTAGGCTATGTCTGTCCTGTCCTGTCCATCAGGGGTTGCTGTCGTCGCTGTTAGACCAGCGCGATGCTGCTCTCGCCGCCGGGGGGCTTGCGGATGCCGCCGAGGAAGTCCCGGGCCGGCGCCTTGCCGTCCGCGAAGATGTTGCTGCCGCTCATCTCCTTGAGCTTGGCGTCGCTCAGCTGCTTCTCCGCCGTGCCGGGGGCCTCCGCGGCGTCGCCCTTGAAGATGTTGTTGCCCGTCAGGTCGTTGAACTTCTTCGTCGGGATCTTCTTCGCGGTCTTCACCACGCTGTCGGCGTCGTCGGCCTCTCCGAATTTGATGCTGCTCACCTGCCGAAAGTGATTGAAAGCATATAAGCACTCCATTCAGAGCTGGGAAACCGTCCGGTGTCCAGATTAGGAGGAGACGTGTTTGTTGAGGAATGCGAACCTGTGCGTTCTTCCCTGGCGTCTGCGAGGTCGAGCCGTTCTCCGAGTTGCGTGGCCTGAGGTCCTCTGGAGGAGAAAAGATGCCGTGGCCGCTCAGCTCCTTTGATTTCGCATTGGATACCTGCTTCTTCAGCTTGCTGTCATCCTCGCTCAGGAGCGTGCCACTTAGCTCGCGCTGCTTTGCCACCTCGGCTATGGAGGTTGGCTTCTTGGGGGAGACACTCTCGTCCTCAGCAAAGGAGATGTGACTTATGGTACTGATTGCCTGTAGTAGTTTGACAAAATCAGACTGAGCTCTGTCAGGAAGTCTATATGGAGCGAAATGTACTTAGTTTTGTAACCGTACAAACCACACTACCGATTAGTCCTTACTACAGTATGCATATGCAAGTAATTCATGACATCAGAGGCGCCGAATTTACAGTTTTTTAGAGTACCGGTGAAAAAACTGAGTGCAGTAACAGTATTTCTATAGTGTACTTTTTAACTTAAGAGTATTTCTCTAGTTAATTATGTAGTCCTCCTATCTACTTTTAAGAAATGTCATGAAGCACTACACCTAAGCTGCAATGCTGTATCTTGTGAACGGAAGAAAAAAACAAGAGTACTCACCTGACTACCTAAATCCCACTGTCTACCAAACAAAGCAATGGAAAACAAAGGCCTATTTAATAGTTGAATCAAGGTCCAGTTCTATTAGAATTTACAAGGAAAGGTCACCAACCAATGTGACCACATATTAACTATATATAGCCAGACCCTTTCCACAAGATTCATCCCAACAACTTCTGACCTGGAGGTTAGAACATTTAACAAGGTTGATTCTAGCAACCAGCAGCTAATATCAAATGTGTAAGCAAATCAGGGGGATACTAAGTGCCACCCTCTCAATCATTCAGCACAGCATGCGAATAAATAAAAATCCATGGTCCTTACTAGCAATGCATAACAGCTAACTCAGTTTGCAATATCGCAGATCGAAAAAGGGCGCATTAATCAGCATGTTTCTGTTCTGTAAGAAAAAAAGATTTCGCAGAAAGCAGCACCTGATAATTCTTTGAAGCCGTTCGGACGGGTGTTGCAGAAGCGTTGGCGGATTCATCTTCCTCGGCCTCACCTCCAGCTGCAAATATGCCGCTTCCTGTCATCTCCTTCCACTTGGGGGCCGAGCATTGTTTCCTGAGGAGAAAATTAAGTAAATAAATGAACAGCTCATTCAGTGAACTGCACCATGTAATTAAGTAAATCAGGAACATTCTTTATCTAAGATCTAAAGAACAAAGCAAATTAAGATGTTTATGCACAAATCAGGGTGCAAACACATCAGTAATCAGCTCAAATTCAAAAAAAAAAAAAATCTCGCCCAACAGCACATCAACAAAATTTGTATGGCGCAGTGGGTGCAACTGCAAACACCGTTGCATGAGCAGTCGAGCACACAAACCATGTGACCCTACAAGCCTATCCAACAGCAGCAGTATTCTGCGCACATATCTCACCAACCAAACAGAAATTCAAATCAGGCGTATTTCCCTAGACACCAGATACGCAGATCGAGGAAAGCATCCCCAGAGACGAACGATTCCCGAAGGAGGCGGCGTAAAACTCGAGAGATCTAATAATCGCCGAAGCCCAAATCTGCGAACGAAACGGGAACACAGCCCGAAATCGTTCGTCCGAGCACCCTCCCCCGCAGGAGAAACCAGCACGCAACTAGTACTGGCCAGATGCCCCCGATCTCACCTCTTGTTGAGGCTCTCGGCCTCCTCCTCCGTGACCTGCCCGCCGAACACCACCTTGTGGATCGCCTCCGACGGCTGCACGCGCAGAGAAGGGAAAAGGAGTTAGGAGACGAGACAATCGAACCCCTGACCCAGCAATTCGAAAAGGGAGAAGCAGGGGGCGGGCATCCGCCTCCGTTCCGTGAAGTCACCTGGTGCGGGCGGCGGTTGGGCGGCGGCGTGGCCCCGTCGGCGAGCTCCGGCTGCGCCCCCTCCGGCCAGGCCAGCAGGTCCGCCGTGTTGGTGTGCGACTTCCTCACCGGCGCCGGCCTCTCCATCTCCTCCTCCTCTACTCGGTGCAGGGTGGGGGGAGGTCTGGGGCTGGGTTTCTCTCTCT
>NC_041382.1:123473038-123503901 GCF_002162155.2 Triticum dicoccoides
AAGGCGAGGCGAGGGTGAGGTGGGAGGGGGGGAGTGGAGTGGAGTCGAATGGAAGGAAGGTGAGGAGGAGGAGTCGCTGTGCCGCCCCGACCCCCTTTTTTAAAGACCCCACGCGCGCCCGTCGGCCCCTCCACCCACCGGGCCTGCGCGTCCATGACACGCGGGGCCGGCGGCACTGTGCGACGATCTCCGCGTGGGCCCGCGCCGGAGCCCGGAGGGGGTTGACCGCGGGCGGGGCTGGGTCCGCCCGTAACGTAACGTACGTACGCCTCGCCTCGCCCTCCCCTCCCCCGGTATTTGAAATTTCCGAACGTTCGCGTGCGGCCGAAACGGGCGCGCTGTAGCGTCCGTGTCCGTTACCGTTGCCGTTTCTCTCCTCTGCTGCTGCGAGTGCTGCCCCTCCGGTCAATGATGGGATTACGGGAATGTTCTAGGGTGATCTGGTGGCTGTTGCGCGATTTATTAGCGCCGGTGCTGCCGCGATTTCGCCTCCCGTAAATGGATCCGGCTTGCTTGCTCTCTTCCCATACTCTCATCTGTGTTTCCACTTCATTCTACGGTTTTTTTTCTCTTTTCTTTTTAATCTAATCGTCTCCCCTTAATTTTAAGAAGATGGGGCCGAGCCTTATTTTGTTCCAATTAAATCAAGCCACGTAGACGGAAGCACGGATGGGCACACGACGGGGGAGTGGGTAAGTCTCGTCCCCGTGAATCGATATGTTTGTGTGCATCTTGTGCTTATTCCGTTCCTTTTTAACTGGGAAATACTACTACTTCAATTTGATTTTTATGTTGTGTTTTCTTATGATCTTTTTTTTGGAACCAGGCTAACCCCTTTTCATTGCATAGAACGGAAAAACAGCAGTATTACAAAGAATTCAGGAAATGGGAAAAGAAGGGAAAGCGAGTTCAACGCACTACTAGAAAACCCACCGCATTTGCCCGTCATTGAAACGAATGCTATGGGGTGAAAACCTAGCGGCACCAAAATAAACTATCCCTATTACAAACTGAAATCAGCCAAAGTTTCAGGAGCCCAAAACAAGTCAAGGCAAGGCAGGCCACCACCAAGGATAGACTAGGGTGACCAAAAGAAACTCTACGCGCTACGCCACGGCACGGTAACACATCTTCTTACTGTCCTCCAATCTTCGAAGACGCGTCACAGGTCCTCACCAACGCCATTGTTTCGACGCAGATCATCTCTGCTCCGGCACGAAGTTTCTTCACATCGTCTCCTTTTTGCAGACCTGCCCAATATAGAACAAGAGAACAAGTTGTAAACACAGTCTCAAACGGAGTTTTAATCAACTTTTTCTCAAAGGGCGCACGATTACGCGATAACCAGATCGCCCAAGTGGGAGCCCCCAAGGCAAAACAGTATACAATTTTTCTCATTGAGGCAAGAAGGAGTGGCACCTAGGCATAGTATTGCCAGTGATTCTGGTGGCCCGAGGGATTCGCTAGGTACCAATTTGGCAGTTTGGATGTGCACCGAATCATCTATGCTAAGATGAGTCCAATACAAGAGCGAAGTTGCTCTCACAGGCGCAGCCCTGCCGCAATATAAACCTCCGTAGCTCCATTTTCGGTCAAATTGACCTCTCACGATACAAACCTCCCTGTCCAATTTTGATCGAATTGGTCAATTTCCATCTCCACTCGCGCAAAGCCTTGTAGCTTAGCAAAAAACCACACCTTCTGAAGAGCGGGAGCCTCCGCAATAAGTGGACCAGTAATGCCTGGACATAGTCACCAACGAAAGTCCTCACCACCCTGCCTCAATGAAATATTAATGATACATTAATCTGCAAAAGATAATTGCTCCTCACCACCCTGCCTCAATGACATATTATTGGTCCCCTTAGTATTTTGTGCCAAATTTTGCACATGAATTTAATTAACAAAATGTTAATGCGTACTCCCCCATCCATATATATAGGGCCTAATGCATTTTTGGTGGCTAACTTTGACTATATGCTAGAGCAATAATATATGACATGCAAATTACATAAAGCATACCGTCAAATCCATGCGTGGAAGGAGCTTCCAGTGATATAATTTTCACATTATACATCTCATATATTACTAATCTTATCAATAGTCAAAGGATGTCTAAAAAACACATTAGGCCCTATATATATGGATGGAGGGAGTATCACAAAAAATAGTATCATTGAAAACTATGTTCAAATATGAATCCAACGATATAATTTTTATGACATGCATTAACATTTTGTCAGTTAAATCTATGGTTAAATTTTGGCACAAAATACGAAGATGACCAATACACCAGGATGGAGGTAGTAGTAGTATGTGAGTTGGTCACCATGCATGAGTATAGGGAATGCATATATACATATTCCACACCTATACATAAAAGGTAGTACAAGTTTCTAGGATTTAAAAAAATCCTTTAGTGCCTTCTAAATGTTAATGCATGTCATAAAAAATTATATCATCAGAGGGCATGTGGAGATGTGTCTCCGTCGAATCTCGCAAGATTCAGTCGGTGTTGGTCTTCGGTGGAACTATTTGAATCTAGTCTTCATTCGTATTTGGTCTTGTCTTTACAGGTTGAAAGTGCATCTAATCCCTTTGGTGGATGTTGGCAATTAATGTCAGTATATCTCAAGGAAATAATGCATACTGCAAGTTTATTATAGGAAAGATCCTTATGGGTGCCACAAATGAATGGAAGGTTACGCCCACAAAATTACATGAAGACAAACGTTGTCAAGCCAAAGGATTCTCCATTTTCATTTTAGTGATATAAGATCACAATGATCAAGCAAAAGGATTCTCCATTTTCATTTGAGTGATATAAGATCACAATGAGTCCATACATGTTGATACTATCAAAATGGGATGAGGATGATGTGATTAGTTTCTTTATCCATGTGCTTATAAAGATTAAACTCCAAAGCCTTCAAAATCCTTCAAAGTTCCACCACCATATCTATCCAACTTTCATACTTCGGAGTTGCCAAACTTTTCCAGACGGAACCGCCAAGTAGTACGATACGTCTCAACCGTATCTATTTTTCCAAACTCTTTTGCCCTTGTTTTGGACTCTAACTTGCATGATTTCAATGGAACTAACCCGGACTGACGTTGTTTTCAGCAGAATTGCCATGGTGTTATTTTTGTGCAGAATAAAAAGTTCTCGGAATGACCTGAAACTTCACGAAGATAACTTTTGGAATTAATAAAAAATATTGGCGAAAGAATCAAGTGAAGGGGGCCCACACCCTGGTCACAAGGGTGGGGGCGCGCCCTCCGACCTTGTGGGCCCTCTGGACCTTCACCGACCTCAACTCCAACTCCATATATTCACTTTCGGGGAGAAAAAATCAGAGAGAATGACTCATCACGTTTTACGATACGGAGCAGCCGCCAAGCCCTGTTCTTCCTCGGGAGGGCAGATCTGGAGTCCGTTCGGGGCTCTGGAGACGGGAATCCGTCACCATCGTCATCATCAACCATCCTCCATCACCAATTTCATGATGCTCGCCGCCGTGCATGAGTAATTCCATCATAGTCTTGCTGGACCGTGATGGGTTGGATGGTATTTACCATGTAATCGAGTTAGTTTTGTTAGGGTTTGATCCCTAGTATCCACTATGTTCTAAGATTGATGTTGCTATGACTTTGCTATGCTTAATGCTTGTCACTAGGGCCCGAGTGCCATGATTTCAAATCTGAACCTATTTGTGTTTTCATGAATATATTTGCGTTCTTGATCCTATCTTGCAAGTCAATAGTCACCTACTACGTGTTATGATCCTGCAACCCTGGAGTGACAATAGTCGGGACCACTCCCGGTGATGACCGTAGTTTGAGGAGTTCATGTATTCACTAAGTGCTAATGCTTTGGCCCGGTACTCTATTAAAAGGAGGTCTTAATATACCTTAGTTTCCAATAGGACCCCGCTGCCACGGGAGGGTAGGACAAAAGATGTCATGCAAATTCTTGTCCATAAGCACGTATGACTATATTCGAAATACATGCCTACATTATATTGATGAATTGGAGATAGTTCTGTGTCACCCTATGTTATAACCGTTGCATGATGATACGTCTCCGTCGTATCTACTTTTCCAAACACTTTTGCACTAGTTTTGGACTCTAGCTTGCATGATTTGAATGGAACTAACTCGGACTGACGTTGTTTTCAGCAGAATTGCCATGGTGTTATTTTTGTGCAGAAATAAAAGTTCTCGGAATGACCTGAAAATCAACGGAGATTATTTTTGGAATATATAAAAAATACTGGCGAAAAGATCCACGTCAGGGGCCCACACCCTGTCCACGAGGGTGGGGGCGCGCCTACCCCTCCTGGGCGCGCCCCCTGCCTTGTGGGCCCCCTGATGCTCCACCTACGTCCATCTTGACTCCATATATTCACTTTCGGGGAGTGATAACCCACAAGTATAGGGGATCGCAACAGTTTTCGAGGGTAGAGTATTCAACCCAAATTTGTTGATTCGACACAAGGGGAGCCAAAGAATATTCTCAAGTATTAGCAGTTGAGTTGTCAATTCAACCACACCTGGAAACTTAATATCTGCAGCAAAGTGTTTAGTAGCAAAGTAATATGATAGTAGTGGTAACAGTAGCAAAAGGTAACGGTAGTAAAAGCAATGTTTTTGCTATTTTGTAGTGATGATAGCAATAGCAACGGAAAAGTAAATAAGTGAAGCACAATATATGGAAAGCTCGTAGGCAATGGATCGGTGATGGAGAATTATGCTGGATGCGGTTCATCATGTAACAGTCATAACCTAGGGTGACACAGAACTAGCTCCAATTCATTGATATAATGTAGGCATGTGTTCCGAATATAGTCATACGCGCTTATGGAAATTGTCCTACCCTCCCGTGGCAGCGGGGTCCTTACGGAAACTAAGGGATATTAAGGCCTCCTTTTAATAGAGTACCGGAACAAAGCATTAACACATAGTGAATACATGAACTCCTCAAACTACGGTCATCACCGGTAAGTATCCCAATTATTGTCACTTCGGGGTTAACGGATCATAACACATAATAGGTGACTATAGACTTGCAAGATAGGATCAAGAACACTCATATATTGATGAAAACATAATAGGTTCAGATCTGAACGCACTCGGGCCCTAGTGACAAGCATTAAGCATAGCAAAGTCATAGCAACATCAATCTCAGAACATAGTGGACACTAGGGATCAAACCCTAACAAAACTAACTCGATTACATGATAGATCCCATCCAACCCATCACCGTCCAGCAAGCCTACGATGGAATTAATCACGCACGGCGGTGAGCATCATGAAATTGGTGATGGAGGATGGTTGGTGATGACGATGGCGACGGATTCCCCTCTCCGGAGCCCCGAACGGACTCCAGATCAGCCCCCCGAGAGGTTTTAGGGCTTGGCGGCGGCTCCGTATCATAAAACGCGATGATTTCTTCTCCTTGATTTTTTTTCTCCCCGAAACTCAATATATGGAAGTGGAGTTGGAGTCAGAGAGGCAACAGGGGGCCCACGAGGTAGGGGGCGTGCCCCCCACCCTCGTGGCAAGGTGGTGGCCCCCCTGGCCTTCATCTTTGGCAGGTATTTTCTTATTTTCTGAAAAGTGTCTCCGTGAAGTTTCAGGTCATTCCGAGAACGTTTGCTCCTGCACATAAATAACACCATGTAATTCTGCTGAAAACAGCGTCAATCCGGGTTAGTTCCATTCAAATCATGCAAATTGGAGTCCAAAACAAGGGCAAAAGTGTTTGGAAAAGTAGATACATTGGAGACGTGTCAACTCCCCCAAGCTTAAACCTTTGCTTGTCCTCAAGCAATTCAGTTGATAAACTGAAAGTGATAAAGAAAAACTTTTACAAACTCTGTTTGCTCTTGTTGTTGTAAATATGTAAAGCCAGCATTCAAGTTTTCAGCAAAGATTATAACTAACCACATTCACAATAACGCATAGGTCTCAAGTTTACTCATATCAATGGCATAATCAACTAGCGAGCAATAATAATAAAACTCGGATGACAACACTTTCTCAAAACAATCATAATATGATATAACAAGGTGGTATCTCGCTAGCCCTTTTTGAGACCGCAAAACATAAATGCAGAGCACCTTTAAAGACCAAGGACTGACTAGACATTGTAATTCATGGTAAAAGAGATCCAGTCAAGTCATACTCAATGTAAACTAACAATAATGAATGCAAATGACAGCAGTGCTCTCCAACTGGTGCTTTTTAATAAGAGGATGATGACTCGACATAAAAGTAAATAGATAGGCCCTTCGCAGAGGGAAGCAGGGATTTGTAGAGGTGCTAGAGCTCGGTTTTGAAACAGAGGTGAATAATATTTTGAGCGGCATACTTTCATTGTCAACATAACAACCAAGAGATGGTGATATCTTCCATGCTACACACATTATAGGCGGTTCCCAAACAGAATTGTAAAGTTTACGCTCCCCCTTCCACCACAAGCATCAATCCATGGCTTGCTCGAAACAACGAGTGCCTCCAACTAACAAGAGTCCCAAGGGAGTTTTGTTTGCAATTATTTTGATTTAGTTTGCATAAAGCATGGGACTGGGCATCCCGGTGACCAGCCATTTATCTCATGAGTGAGGAGCGGAGTCCACTCCCCTTGAGAATAACCCGCCTAACATGGAAGATACAGACATCCCTAGTTGATACATGAGCTATTCGAGCATACAAAACAGGATATTTATTTGATGGTTTAGAGTTTGGCAATACAAATTTACTTGGAATGACAGGTAGATACCGTATATAGGTAGGTATAGTGGACTCATGTGGAATAACTTTGGGGTTTAAGGAATTTGGATGCACAAGCAGTATTCCTGCTTAGTACAGGTGAAGGCTAGCAAAAGACTGGGAAGCGACCAGCTAGAGAGCGACAACAGTCATGAATATGCATTAAAATTAATCAACACCGAATGCAAACATGAGTAGGATATAATCCACCATGAACATAAATGTCATGAAGGCTATGTTGATTTTGTTTCAACTACATGCGTGAACATGTGCCAAGTCAAGTCACTTAAATCATTCAGAGGAGGATACCACCCTATCATACCACATCATAAGCATCTCAATAGCATGTTGGCACGCAAGGTAAACCATTATAACTCACAGCTAATCAAGCATGGCACAAGAAACTATAATCTCTAATTGTCATTGCAAATATCTTTATTCATAATAGGCTGAATCGGGAACGATGAACTAATCATTTTTACAAAAACAAAAGAGGTCGAGTTCATATCAGCTTTTCTCATCTCAGTCAGTCCATCATATATCATCATAATTGCCCTTCACTTGCACGACCGAACGATGTGAATAATAATAATAATAGTGCACGTGCATTGGACTAAGCTGAAATCTGCAAGCATTCAATAAATAGGAGAAGACAAGGCAATATGGGCTCTTTTGTCAGATCAACAATAATGCATATAAGAGCCACTTCAACAATTTAATTATGGTCTTCTCCTATCGGTCCCCAAAGGAAAGAAAAGAAATAAAACTATTTACACGGGAAAGCTCCCAACAAGCAAAAGAAGAACAGGAAATCTTTTTGGGTTTTCTTTTTAATTACTACTACAAGCATGGAAATTAAACTAATTAAAAGCTACAACTAATTTTTTGGTTTTTCTTAAGGTTTATTAAACCCACAAGAAGAAAGCATAAAAAGGAAATTAAACTAGCATGGATGATACAATGAAAAAGTATAAGCATCGACATTTAGCAATGTGTGTGTGAACATGAATGTAATGTCGGTGGGAAATACGTACTCCCCCAAGCTTAGGCTTTTGGCCTAAGTTGGTCTATGGTCACGGCTGGCCAGGCGGATATCCATAATAATAGTTGTTGGGGTCGTACTAGGATGTAGACGAGGAAGGCTCCGATTGCCACTGGCTGACAATCATCTCCGGATCCCACTGGTAAGTAGACTGTTGTGAAGGATCAAACTCTGGTTCCGGCTCTGGCTCCTCGGCTGGGGCAGGGTTCCGGTAGGCGTGGATAGCCGTCAATGGAACAAGGTACGTGCCTACAGTCAAATCAAACAAAGGAGCAGGCAAGGTAATATTCTCAGGATGATGTTTATTAAAGAACAATTGATATTTAAACTCTCCTTCGCTATTCTTAACAATAAAATCATGTGCTACCATACTTTTATAATCTAAATAAACACGAAGCAGCACCTTTTCTTCCTTCTCATAATGCCTAATAGGTATGTTAAAATGTGCAGCTAGGCGTGTAGCATAGATGCCTCCAAAGATGAGGCCCTTGGTACAGTTCAGACTTAACTGTTTGGCAATAATGCCACCCATACTAAAAGAGTTATCACCATATAAACCATGGTGCAAAATAATAACATCAGGGATACTCAGGTTTCCACAGTTTCCACGACCAATTAAGCAATGACTAGCAAATAATGCAAAAATAACGTAAACCAGGAAAGTGTATGCTAGTGATTCGTCCATCGGAAACCTTCCTTGTTTCCCCTATAGTGATAGTGTCAATAAATCCCTCCACATTATCACGATGTGGTTCTTCTGTATTGCCCTCAAAAGGGACTAAACAAATCTGACAGAAATCATAAAGTGACATCTCCTTATGCTCATCATATAAATGAAACTCCACCGGGTGGTGAGTTCCTAGAATGAAAATGAAAGTTTTGCACAAAGGTATTTGTGAGCAAGAGATACTGATCGCATTGGTCGTGGAGGAAAGCGGTAAGGCCTGCAGTCTGAGCCAATTCATGAAAATCTTCATAAATCTCGGCTGCTCTCAAGAAATCCTCGGAAGGCCATTCACACGCCCGAACCTCCGCGGTGCGAGGCAAATTATACTTAGGCTTTGGTGCCTTCTCCTTAGATCTTTGGCTCGATCAGCCCCTCAAAAGTCTCCTCATCATTTTCTGAAAAATTCTGAAATTTTTAGTAAATTCAAAATAAAAATAAACCAAACTCAATAATATTGATAACAACTACTCCTACAAGTGCCTAGGGCCTATATCATGCATCAAAACTACTTTTGACCATATAAATTTGACATGCAAACTCAAGAACAGGGTCACCTAAGCAACACAAATTTGCAATGAATAAAGCACTAGAACAAAAACTAATTGGACCAATGGAGGAGTCACATACCAAGGAACAATCTCCCCAAGCAGTTTTGTGAGAGGTGCTTTGAGCAAGGAGATCGAAAATGGCAGCAAAACGAGCTTGGACTCGGGTTTGAGCTAGTTTTTCGTGTTTGGGGGAGGAAGAATGAGTGTATGGGTGCAAGAATAAGTGGAGGAGGGCCACCGTGGGCCCACGAGGCAGGGGGCACCCTAAGGGGGTGGGCGCGCCCTCCACCCTCGTGGCAAGGTGGTTGGCCCCCCTGGTGTGTTCTCAGTTCCATAAATCCTCAAATATTCTAGAAAAAAATTATATTTAATTTTCATGGCATTTGGAGAACTTTTATTTTCGAGGTATTTTTATATTGCACGGACAATCAGATAATAGATAGAAAAATATTTATTTTTATTTTATTTTATATAAATAACAGAAAGTAAAAGTGGGGTACAGAAGGTTGTGCCTTCTAGTTTCATCCATCTCATGATCATCAAAAGGGATCCACTAACAAGGTTGATCAAGTCTTGTTAACGAACTCATTTCGAATAACATGGAACCTGAGAAATTTCGAATAACACTATGTTACCTCAACGGGGATATGCACATCCCCAATAATAAGAATATCATATTTCTTCTTGACAGTAGGAAGAGGAAATTCAAAACCTCCAAATATAATCGATGGAATTTTTCCAATAGAGTTGATACTATGAACTTGAGGTTGTTTCCTCAGAAAGTGTACCATATGCTCATTACTATTAACATGAAAAGTGACATTGCCTTTGGTGCTATCAATAATAGCCCCTGCAGTATTCAAAAAGGGTCTTCCAAGAATAATAGACATACTATCGTCCTCGGGAATATCAAGAATAACAAAGTCGGTTAAAATAGTAACGTTTGCAACTACAACAGGCACATCCTCACAAATACCGACAGGTATAGCAGTTGATTTATCAGCCATTTGCAAAGATATTTCAGTAGGTGTCAACTTATTCAAATCAAGCCTACGATATAAAGAGAGAGGCATAACACTAACACCGGCTCCAAGATCACATAAAGCAGTTTTAAAATAGTTTCTTTTAATGGAGCATGGTATAGTGGGTACTCTTGGATCTCCAAGTTTCTTTGGTATTCCAACCTTAAAAGTATAATTAGCAAGCATGGTGGAAATTTCAGCTTCCGGTATCTTTCTCTTATTTGTAATAATATCTTTCATATACTTAGCATAAGGATTGGTTTTGAGCATATCAGTTAATCGCATACGTAAAAAGATAGGTCTAATCATTTCAGCAAAGCGCTCAAAATCCTCATCATCCTTTTTTTGGATGGTTTAGGAGTAAAGGGCATGGGTTTCTGAACCCATGGCTCTCTTTCTTTACCGTGTTTCCTAGCAACAAAATCTTTCTTGTCATAATGTTGATTCTTTGATTGTGGGTTATCAAGATCAACAACAGGTTCAATTTCTACATCATTATCATTACTAGGTTGAGCATCATCATGAACATTATTATTAACATTATTACTAGTTTCAGGTTCATTACCAGATTGTGTTTCAGCATTAGAAATAGAAATATCATTTGGATTCTCAGGTGTTTCAACAATAGGATCACTAGAAGCATGCAAAGTCCTATCATTTTTCTTTTTCTTCTTTTTAGAAGAGCTATGTGCATCTATATTATTTCTTTGAGAATCTTGCTCAATTATTTTAGGATGGCCTTCAGGATACAAAGGTTCCTGCGTCACTCTACCACCTCTAGTCATAACTCTAACATCATTATCATTATTCTTATTGTTCAATTCATTGAGCAAATCATTCTGAGCTTTAAGTACTTGTTCTACTTGAGTGGTAACCATAGAAGCATGTTTACTAATAAGTTTAAGTTCACCTTTAACATTAGCCATATAATCACCCAAGTGTCCAAGCATATTTGAATTGTATTTCAATTGTCTATCAAAATAAGAATTAAAATCTTCTTGCTTAGCCATAAATTTATCAAACTCATCTAAGCATGGGCTAGCAATTTTAGTAAATGGGATTACAACTTTATCATATCTATAGAGATAATTTACCTTTACTACCTGTGTCGGGTTATCAAGACCATGAGTTTCTTCAATAGGTAAAGGATTTGGATTATATGTTTCTTCAACAGGCGGTAAATTAAGACCATGTATTTCTTCAATAGGAGGTAAATTCTTAACATCTTCAACTTTAATACCCTTTTCTTTCATAGATTTCTTTGCCTCTTGCATATCTTCAGGACTGAGAAATAGAATACCCCTCTTCTTCGGAGTTGGTTTAGGAATAGGCTCAGGAGGTGTCCAATTATTTTCATTTGTCAACATATTATTCAATAGAATTTCAGCTTCATCCGGTGTTATTTCCCTGAAAACAGAACCAACACAACTATCCAGGTAATCTCTGGAGGCATCGGTTTGTCCATTATAAAAGATATCAAGTATTTCATTTTTCTTAAGAGGATGATCAGGCAAAGCATAAAGTAATTGGAGAAGCCTCCCCCAAGCTTGTGGGAGACTCTCTTCTTCGATTTGCACAAAATTATATATCCCTTAAAGCAGCTTGTTTCTTATGAGCAGGGAAATATTTAGCAGAGAAGTAATAAATCATATCCTGGGGACTATGCACACAACCAGGATCAAGAGAATTAAACCATATCTTAGCATCACCCTTTAATGAGAACGGAAATATTTTAAGAATATAAAAGTAGCGAGTTCTCTCATCTTTAGTGATCAGGGTAGCTATATCATTCAGTTTAGTAAGATGTGCCACAACAGTTTCAGATTCATAACCATGAAAAGGATCAGATTCAACCAAAGTAATTATATCAGGATCAACAGAGAATTCATAATCCTTATCAGTAACAAAGATAGGTGAAGTAGCAAAAGCACGGTCAGGTTTAATTCTATCATTTAGGGATTGCTTACTCCATTTAGCTAATAATCTTTGAAGTTCAGTTCTATTTCTGCAAGCTAAAATAGCTAAAGAAGCATCTTGATCAAAAACATAAACCCTTAGGAATGGCAAGTGGTTCTTCATCATCACTTTCATCAGTATCATCAGATTCAATATTTTCAATTTCTCTAGCCCTAGCAAGTTGTTCATCAAGAAAATCACTAAGTGGCATAGTAGTATCAGGCATAGAGGTAGTTTCATCATAAGTATCATGCATAGCAGAAGTGGCATGATCAATAACATGCAACATATCAGAACGAATAGCAGAAGCAGGTGTAGGTGTCGCAAGCTTACTCAAAACAGAAGGTGAATCAAGTGCAGAGCTAGATGGCAGTTCCTCACCTCCCCTCGTAGTTGAGGGATATATCTTAGTTTTTGGATCTCTCAAGTTCTTCATAATGATAAGCAGATATATATCCCAAGTGACTCAAAGAATAGAGCTATGCTCCCTGGCAACGGCGCCAGAAAATAGTCTTGATAACCCACAAGTATAGGGGATCGCAACATTTTTCGAGGGTAGAGTATTCAACCCAAATTTATTGATTCAACACAAGGGGAGCCAAAGAATATTCTCAAGTATTAGCAGCTGAGTTGTCAATTCAACCACACCTGGAAACTTAATATCTGTAGCAAAGTGTTTAGTAGAAAAGTAATATGATAGTAGTGGTAACGGTAGTAAAAGCAATGTTTTTTTGTATTTTGTAGTGATGATAGCAATAGCAATGGAAAAGTAAATAAGCGAAGCAAAATATATGGAAAGCTCATAGGCAATGGATCGGTGATGGAGAATTATGCCGGATGCGGTTCATCATGTAACAGTCATAACCTAGGGTGATATAGAACTAGCTCCAATTCATTGATATAATGTAGGCATGTATTCCGAATATAGTAATTTATCATGTAATCGAGTTATGCCATGCGTGAGTAATTCCATCATAGGCTTGCTGGACGGTGATGGGTTGGATGAGATTTATCATGTAATCGAGTTAGTTTTGTTAGGGTTTGATCCCTAGTATCCACTATGTTCTGAGATTGATGTTGCTATGACTTTGCTATGCTTAATGCTTGTCACTAGGGCCCGAGTGCCATGATTTCAGATCTGAACCTATTATGTTTTCATCAATATATGAGAGTTCTTGATCCTATCTTGCAAGTCTATAGTCACCTATTATGTGTTATGATCCGTTAACCCCGATGTGACAATAATCGGGATACTTACCGGTGATGACCGTAGTTTGAGGAGTTCATGTATTCACTATGTGTTAATGCTTTGTTCCGGTACTCTATTAAGAGGAGGCCTTAATATCCCTTAGTTTCCAATAGGACCCCGTTGCCACGGGAGGGTAGGACAAAAGATGTCATGCAAGTTCTTTTCCATAAGCACGTATGACTATATTCGGAATACATGCCTACATTACATTGGTGAACTGTAGCTAGTTCTGTGTCACCCTAGGTTATGACTGTTACATGATGAACCGCATCCGGCATAATTCTCCATCACCGATCCATTGCCCATGAGCTTTCCATATATTGTTCTTTGCTTATTTACTTTTCCGTTGCTATGTTATCATCACTACAAAATACCAAAAATATTACATTTATTACTGTTACCTTTTACCACCATTACCACTACTATCATATTACTTTGCTACCAAACACCTTGCTGCAGATACTAAGTTTCCAGGTGTGGTTGAATTAACAACTCAGCTGCTAATACTTGAGAATATTCTTTGGCTCCCCTTGTGTCGAATCAATAAATTTGGGTTGAATACTCTACCCTCGAAAACTGTTGCGATCCCCTATACTTGTGGGTTATCAAGACTATTTTCTGGCGCCGTTGCCGGGGAGCATAGCTCTATTCTTTGAGTCACTTGGGATTTATATCTGCTTATCACTATGATGAACTTGAAGGACGCTAAAACAAAAAATTATCCCTCAACTACGAGGGGAGGTAAGGAACTGCCATCTAGCTCTGCACTTGATTCACCTTCTGTTTTGAGTAAGCTTGCGACACCTAAACCTGCTTCTTCTATTAATTTTAATATGTCACATGTTATTGATGATGCCACTTCTGCTATGCATGATACTTATGATGAAACTACCTCTATGCTTGATACTACTGTGCCACTTGGTGAATTTCTTGTTGAACAACTTGCTAGGGCTAGAGAGAATGAAATTATTGAAACTGATAATATTGATGAAAGTGATGATGAAGACTCTCCCCCTAGATATGAATTACCTATTGTGCCTGAGGGCTATGTTATGGATGAAGAAACTGCTAGAGATTTTCTTGCTTGCAATGATAGGAGTGATCTTAAGAAATTATTAGCTAAGCTGAAACAAAAAACTCTGAATGCTAGAATGAAATATGATCCTGCTTATGCTACTTCACCTATCTTTGTTTCTGATAAGGATTATGATTTCTCTACTTATGTCTGAATGCTAGAATGAAATACTTTAGTTGAGTCTGATCCTTTCTATGGTTATGAATCTGAAACTGTTGTGGCACATCTTACTAAATTAAATGATATAGCTACCCTGTTCACTAATGATGAGAAAACTCGCTATTATTATATCCTTAAATTATTTCCGTTCTCATTAAAGGGTGATGCTAAGATATGGTTTAATTCTCTTGATCCTGGTTGTGTGCGTAGTCCCCAGGATATGATTTATTACTTCTCTGCTAAATATTTCCCCGCTCATAAGAAACAAGCTGCTTTAAGGGAAATATATAATTTTGTGCAAATTGAAGAAGAGAGTCTCTCACAAGCTTGGGGGAGGCTTCTCCAATTACTTAATGCTTTTCCTGATCATCCTCTTAAGAAAAATGAAGTAATTGATATCTTTTATAATGGACTAACCGATGCTTCGAGAGACCACCTGGATAGTTGTGCTGGTTGTGTTTTCAGGGAAAGAACACCAGATGAAGCTGAAATTCTATTGAATAATATGTTGACTAATGAAAATAATTGGACACTTCCTGATCCAATTCCTGAACCAACTCCTAAGCTAACTCCGAAGAAGAGGGGTATTCTATTTCTCAGTCCTGAAGATATGCAAGAGGCAAAGAGATCTATGAAGGAAAAAGGTATTAAAGCTGAAGATGTTAAGAATTTACCTCCCATTGAAGAAATACATGGTCTTAATTTACCGCATGTTGAAGAAATACATGGTCTTAATCCATCACCTATTGAAGAAACACATGGTCCTGATAACCCGACACAGGTAGTAAAGGTAAATTCTCTCTATAGATATGATAAAGTTGAAATCCCATTTGCTAAGTTTGCTAGCCCATGCTTGGATGAGTTTGATGACTTTATGATTAAACAAGAAAACTTCAATGCTTATTTTGGTAGAGAATTAAAACGCAATGCTGATATGCTTGAACACTTGGGTGATTATATGGCTAATGTTAAAGGTGAGCTTAAACTTATTAGTAAACATGCTTATATGGTTACCACTCAAGTAGAACAAGTACTTAAAGCTCAGAATGATTTGCTCATTGAATTAATTAGTAAGAAAAATGATAATGCTGTTAGAGTTATGACTAGAGGTGGTAAAATGACTCAGTAACCTTTGTATCCCGAGGGCCATCCTAAGAGAATTGAGCAAGATTCTCAGAGAAATAATATTGATGCACCTAGTCCTTCTAAGAGGAAGAAAAAGAAAAATGATAGGACTTTGCATGCTTCTATTGAACCTGTTATTGACACACCTGAGAATCCTAATGATATTTCTATTTCTGATGCTGAAACACAATCTAATAATGAACATGAACCTAGTAATAATGTTAATGATGATGTTCATGTTGATGCTCAACCTAGTAATGACAATGATGTAGAGATTGAACCTGCTGTTGATCTTGGTAACCCACAATCAAAGAATCGACATTATGATAAAATAGACTTTGTTGCTAGGAAGCACGGTAAGGAAAGAGAACCATGGGTTCAGAAACCCATGTCTTTTCCTCCTAAACCATCCAAGAAAAAGGATGATGAGGATTTTGAGTGTTTTGCTGAAATGATTAGACCTATCTTCTTGCGTATGCGTTTGACTGATATGCTCAAAATGAATCCTTATGCTAAGTATATGAAAGAAATTGTTACTAATAAAAGAAAGATATCAGAAGCTGAAATTTCCACCATTCTTGCTAATTATACTTTTAAGGGTAGAATACCTAAGAAACTAGGAGATCCCGGAGTACCAACTATACCATGCTCCATTAAAAGAAATTATGTTAAAACTGCTTTATGTGATCTTGGAGCCGGTGTTAGTGTTATGCCACTATCTGTATATCGTAGACTTGATTTGAATAAGTTGACACATACTGAAATATCTTTGCAAATGGCTGATAAATCAACTGCTATACCTGTCAGTATTTGTGAGGATGTGCCTGTTGTGGTTCCAAACATTACTATTTTAACGAACTTTGTTATTCATGATATTCCCGAGGACGATAGTATGTCTATTATTCTTGGAAGACCCTTTTTGAATACTGCAGGGGATGTTATTGATTGCACCAAAGGCAATGCCACTTTTCATGTTAATGGCAATGAGCATACGGTACACTTTCCGAGGAAACAACCTCAAGTTCATAGTATAAACTCTATTGGAAAAATTCCATCGATTATTTTTGGACGTTTTGAATTTCCTCTTCCTACTGTCAAGAAGAAATATGACATTCTTATTATTGGGGATGTGCATATCCCCATTGAGGTAACCTAGTGTTATTCGAAAATTCTCCGGTTCCATGTTATTCAGAATGAGTTTGTTAACAAGACCTGATCAACCTTGTTAGTGGATTCCTTTTGATGAGCATGAGAAGGATGAATTTAGAAAACACAACTCTCTGTACCCTCTTTTTACTTTCTATTATTTATATTAAATAAAGCAAAAATAGTAATTTCTGTCTGTTTTCTGAATTATCAATGCAATAAAAAATACCCCAAAAATAAAAGTTCTCCAAATGCCCTGAAAATTAAATATGATTTTTTTCTAGAATATTTGGGAATACCTGGCACTGAGAACACAGCAGGGGGAGCAAACCTGGCCACGAGGGTGGAGGGCGCGCCCTACCCCCCTGGGCGCGCCCCCCTGCCTCGTGGGCCCATGGTGCCTCCCCTCCACTTATTCCAGCTACCACACACTCATTCTTCCTCCCAAAAACCTCACTCACTAGCTCAAACCCGAGTCCAAGCTCATTTTGCTACCATTTTAGATCTCCTTGCTCAAAGCACCTCTCACAAAACTGCTTTGGGGGATTGTTCCTTGGTATGTGACTCCTCGAATGGTCCAATTAGTTTTTGTTCTAGTGCTTTATTCATTGCATATTTTTGCTGCTTAGGTGACCCTGTTCTTGAGCTTGCATGTCAAATTTATGTGGTCAAAAGTAGTTTTGATGCATGATATTGCCTCTAGGCACTTGTAGGAGTAGTTGCTATCAATATTGTTGAATTTGGTTCACTTTTATTTTGAAGTTACTAAAAATTTCAGAAATTTTCAGAAAAAGATGAAGAGATTTTTGAGGGGCTCATCGAGCCAAAGCTCGAAGGATAAGCAAAGTGAGGAGGATAAGAGGCCCAAATATAATCTCGCTCGCACCGCGGAAGTTCGGCCATGTGAATGGCCTTGTGATAATTTCTTGAGAGCAGCCGGGATTTATGATGATTTCTGTGAATTGGCTGAGAATGCAGGCCTCACCGCCTTCCTCCACGACCAACGCAAACAGTATCTCTAGCCCACCAATATCTTTGTGCAAAACTTTCATTTCCATGCTAGGAGCTCACCACCTACGGTGGAATTTTATTTATATGATGAGCATAAGGAGATTTCACTTCATGATTTTTGTCGGGTTTGTTTGATCCCTTTCGAGGGCAGCATAGAGGAACGACATCGTGACGATGTGTATGGGTTTATTGATACCATTACTGTAGGGGAAATGAGGAAGGTTTCCGACGCACGAATTACTAGCATACACTTTTCTGTTCTATGTTACTGTGCTATATTTGCTAGTAGATGCTTAATTGGGCGCGGAAACTGTGGAAACCTGAGTGCCCCTGATATTTTTATTTTGTGCCATGCCTTATTTCCTGATGACACATTCAGTATGGGCGCTATTATTGCAAAGCGGTTAAATCTTAACCATACGAAGGGCTCCGTCCTTGGAGGCATCTTCGCCTCACGCTTCGCTGCACATTTTAACACACCTATTAGGCATTATGAGAAAGAAGAAAAATTGCTGCCTCCTGTTTATTTAGATTATAAGAGTATGGTAGCACATGATTTTATTGTTAAGAATATGGAAAAGGAGCTTAAGTACAAATTAATATTTTGTAAAAATCATCCTGAGACTATTACCTTGCCTGCTCCTTCCTTGTTTGATTTATTTGCAGGCAAGTACCTTGTTCCTTTGGAGGCCATTCACGCCTACCGGAACCCTACATCAGCTACAGAGCCGGAGCCGGAACCACAATTTGATCTTCCATGACAATCTGATTATCAGTGGGATCCGGAGGTGATTGCCAACCAGTGGCAGTCCGAGGCTTCTTCACAGTACGACCCCAACTATTACTTTGGATATCCGCCAGGCGAGCCATGGCCATAGACCAACTTAGGCCAAAAGCCTAAGCTTGGGGGAGTATGTATTCCTCACCGACATTACATTCATGTTCACACACTCATTGCTAGTTGTCGTCGCTCTTACTTTTTCATTGTATCATCCATGCTAGTTTATTTTCCTTTTTATGATTTCTTCTTGTGTGTTTAATAAACCTTAATAAAAACAAAAAAAATAGTTGTAGCATTTAGTTAGTTTACTTTCCATGTTTGTAGTAGTAATTAAAAAGAAAACCCAAAAAGATTTCTCGTTCTTGTTTTGCTTGTTGGGAGCTTTCCCGTGTAAATAGTTTTATTTCTTTTCTTTCCTTTGGGGGTCGATAGGAGAAGACCGTAATGAAAATGTTAAAGTGGCTCTTATATGCATTATCGTTGATCTGACAAAGAGCCCATATTACATTGTCTTCTCTCTTGAATTGAATGCTTGCAGATTCTAGCTTAGTCCAATGCACGCGCACTATTATTATCCACCGCCCTATTCGGTCGTCCAAGTGAAAGGCAATAATGATGTTTATGTGATAAACTTATTGAGATGAGAAAAGCTGGTATGAACTCGACCTCTCTTGTTTTTGTAAATATAATTAGTTTATTGTTCCTGATTCAGCCTATTATGAATAAACATGTTTGCAATGACAATTAGAGATTATAGTTGCTTATGCCATGCTTGATTAGCTAGGAGCTTATAATGCTTTACCTTGCGTGCCAACATGCTATTAAAATGGTTGTGATGTGGTATGATAGGGTGGTATCCTCTTTTGAACGATTTAAGTGGCTTGACTTGGCACATGTTCACGCATGTAGTTGAAACAAAATCAACATAGCCTCTATGATATTTATGTTCATGGTGCATTATATCCTACTCATGCTTGCATTCGGTGTTGATTAATTATAATGCATGTTCATGACTGTTGTCGCTCTCTAGCTGGTCGCTTCCCAGTCTTTTGCTAACCTTCACCTGTACTAAGCGGGAATACTGCTTGTGCATCCAATTCCATAAACCCCAAAGTTATTCCATATGAGTCCACCATACCTACCTATATACGGTATCTACCTGTCGTTCCAAGTAAATTTGTATGTGCCAAACTCTAAACCTTCAAATAAATATCTTGTTTTGTATGCTCGAATAGCTCAGGTATCAACTAGGGTTGTCTGTATCTTCCATGTTAGGCGGGTTATTCTCAAGAGGAGTGGACTCCGCTCCTCACTCACGAGAAAATGGCTGGTCACCGGGATGCCCAGTCCCATGCTTTATGCAAATCAAATCAAAACAATTGCAAACAAAACTCCCCCGAGACTCTTGTTAGTTGGAGGCGCTTGTTGTTTCGAGCAAGCCATGGATTGATGCTTATTGGTGGATGAGGAGTATAAATTTTACCATTCTATTTGGGAACCGCCTATAATGTGTGTAGCATGGAAGATATCGCCATCTCTTGGTTGTTATGTTGACAATGAAAGTATACCGCTCAAAATATTATTCATATCTATTTCAAAACCGAGCTCTGGCACGTCTACAAATCCCTGCTTCCCTCTACGAAGGGCCTATCTATTTACTTTTATGTTGAGTCATCACCCTCTTATTAAAAATCACCAGTTGGAGAGCACCGCTGTCATTTGCATCCTTTATTGTTAGTTTACATTGAGTATGACTTGACTGGATCTCTTTTACCATGAATTACAATGTCTAGTTAGTCCTTGATCTTTAAAACTGCTCTGGATTTATGTTTTCGATCTCAGAAAGGGCTAGCGAGATACCATCTTGTTATATCATATCATGATTATTTTGAGAAAGTATTGTCATCCGAAATTTATTATTATTTCTCGCTAGTTGATTATGCCATTGATATGAGTAAACATGAGACCTAAATGTTATTGTGAATATGGTTAGTTTATAATCTTTGCTGAAAAGTTGAATTATGGCTTTACATATTTACAACAACAAGAGCAAACAGAGTTTGTAAAAGTTTTTCTTTATCACTTTCAGTTTATCAACTGAATTGCTTGACGACAAGCAAAGGTTTAAGCTTGGGGGAGTTCATATGTCTCCGTCGTATCTACTTTTCCAAACACTTTTGCCCTTGTTTTGGACTCTAACTTGCATGATTTGAATGGAAGTAACCCGGACTGACGCTGTTTTCAGCAGAATTGCCATGGTGTTATTTTTTTGCGGAAATAAAAGTTCTCGGAATGACCTGAAAATCAACAAAGAATTATTTTGGAATATATAATAAATATTGGAAGGAAGATCCACATCAGGGGGCCCCACCTGTCCACGAGGGTGGGGGCGCGCCTGCCCCCTGGGCGCGCCCCCTGCCTCGTGGCCCCCCTGACGCTCCACCGACCTCAACCTGGACTCCATATATTCACTTTTGGGGAGAAATAAACCAGAGAGAAGGATTCATCGCGTTGTACGATACAGAGCCACCGCCAAGCCCTAAACTCTCTCGGGAGGGCTGATCTGGAGTCCGTTCGGGGCTCCGGAGAGGGGAATCCGTCGCCATCGTCATCATCAACCTTCCTCCATCACCAATTTCATGATGCTCACTGCTGTGCGTGAGTAATTCCATCGTAGGCTTGCTGGACGGTGATGGGTTCGATGAGATTTATCATGTAATCAAGCTAGTTTTGTTAGGGTTTGATCCCTAGTATCCACTACGTTCTGAGATTGATGTTGCTATGACTTTGCTATGCTTAATGCTTGTCACTAGGGCCCGAGTGCCATGATTTCATATCTGAACCTAATATGTTTTCATCAATATATGAGAGTTCTTGATCCTATCTTGCAAGTCTATAGTCACCTATTATGTGTTATGATCCGTTAACCCCGAAGTGACAATAATCGGGATACTTACCGGTGATGACCGTAGTTTGAGGAGTTCATGTATTCACTATGTGTTAATGCTTTGTTCCGGTACTCTATTAAAAGGAGGCCTTAATATCCCTTAGTTTCCAATAGGACCCCGCTGCCATGGGAGGGTAGGACAAAAGATGTCATGCAAGTTCTTTTCCATAAGCACGTATGACTATATTCGGAATACATGCTTACATTACATTGATGAACTGGAGCTAGTTCTGTGTCACCCTAGGTTATGACTGTTACATGATGAACCACATCTAGCATAATTCTCCATCACCGATCCATTGCCTATGAGCTTTCCATATATTGTTCTTCGCTTATTTAGTTTTCCGTTGCTATTGTTATCATCACTACAAAATACCAAAAATATTACTTTTACTACTGTTACCTTTTACCACCATTACCACTACTATCATATTACTTGGCTACCAAACACCTTGCTGCAGATACTAAGTTTCCAGGTGTGGTTGAATTGACAACTCAGCTGCTAATACTTGAGAATATTCTTTGGCTCCCCTTGTGTCGAATCAATAAATTTGGGTTGAATACTCTACCCTCAAAAACTGTTGCGATCCCCTATACTTGTGGGTTATCAGGACTCATCACGTTTTACGATACAGAGCAGCCGCCAAGCCCTGTTCTTCCTCGGGAGGGCAGATCTGGAGTCCGTTCGGGGCTCCGGAGACGGGAATCCATCACCATCGTCATCATCAACCATCCTCCATCACCAATTTCATGATGCTCACCGCCGTGCGTGAGTAATTCCATCATAGGCTTGCTGGACCGTGATGGGTTGGATGATATTTACCATGTAATTGAGTTAGTTTTGTTAGGGTTTGTTCCCTAGTATCCACTATGTTCTAAGATTGATGTTGCTATGATTTTGCTATGCTTAATGCTTGTCACTAGGGCCCGAGTGCCATGATTTCAGATCTGAACCTATTATGTTTTCATGAATATATTTGCGTTCTTGATCATATCTTGCAAGTCAATAGTCACCTACTACGTGTTATGATCCGGCAACCCCGGAGTGACAATAGTTGGGACCACTCCCGGTGATGACCGTAGTTTGAGGAGTTCATGTATTCACTAAGTGCTAATGCTTTGGTCCAGTACTCTATTAAAAGGAGGCATTAATATCCCTTAGTTTCCAATAGGACCCTGCTGCCACGGGAGGGTAGGACAAAAGATGTCGTGCAATTTTTTTTCCATAAGCACGTATGACTATATTCGGCATGCATGCCTACATTATATTGATGAATTGGAGCTAGTTCTCTGTCACCCTATGTTATAACCGTTGCATGATGAATGACATTCGACATAATTATCCATCATTGATCCATTGCCTATGAGCTTTTCACATATTGATCTTTGTTTAGTTACTTTTCCGTTGCCACTATTACGATTCCTACAATATCGCTACTGTTACTTTTGCCACTGTTATCGTTACTTCCATACTACTTTGCTACTAAATACTTTGTTGTAGATATTAAGTCTTTCAAGTGTGGTTGAATTGACAACTCAGTTGCTAATACTCAAGAATATTCTTTGGCTCCCCTTGTGTCAAATCAATAAATTTGGGTTGAATACTCTACCCTCGAAAACTGTTGCGATCCCCTATACTTGTGGGTTACCAAGACCTTTTTTCTGGTGCCGTTGCCAGGGAGCATAGCTCTATTCTCTGAGTCACTTGGGATTTATATCTGTTGATCACTATGAGGAATCTGAAAGATCAAAGTACTAAGATTTTTCCCTCAACTACGAGGGGAGGTAAGGAACTGCCATCTAGCTCTGCACTTAATTCTCCTTCTGTTTTGAGTAAACTTGCGACACCTACACCTGCTATTGATTCTGATATGTCGCATGTTATTGATGATGCCACTTCTGCTATGCATGATGCTTATGATGAAACTACTTCTCTGCTTGATAATATTGTGCCATTAGGTGAATTTCGTGATGAACAACTTGCTAGGGTTAGATTGAATGAAATTACTGAAACTGATGATATTATTGAAACTGAAGATTATGATTCTCCTCCTAGATATGAATTGCCTGTTGTTCCCGAGGGTTATGTCATGGATGAAGAAACTGCTAGAGACTTCTTTGCTTGCAATCATAGAGAAGATCTCAAGAAATTCTTAGCTAAGCTGAAAGAAAAATCCTTGAATGCTAGAATGAAATATGATCCCTCTTTTCCTACTTCACCTATCTTTGTTACTGATAAGGATTATGAATTCTCTGTCGATCCTGAGTTAATTGCTTTGGTTGAATCTGATCCTTTTCATGGTTATGAATCTGAAACTGTTGTGGCACATCTTACTAAATTGAATGATATAGCCACCCTATTTGCTCATGAGGAAAAAATTCCTTATTACTATATCCTTAAATTATTTCCTTTCGCATTAAAGGGTGATGCTAAGTTATGGTTTAATTCTCTTGCTCCCTGTTGTGTGCGTAGTCCCCAGGATATGATTTATTACTTCTCTGCTAAATATTTCCTCGCTCATAAGAAACAAGCTGCTTTAAAGGAAATATTTAATTTTGTGCAAATTGAAGAAGAGAGTCTCCCACAAGTTTGGGGGAGTTTTCTTCGATTACTTAATGCTTTATCTGATCATCCTTTCAAGAAAAATGAAATACTTGATATCTTTTATAATGGACTAACCGATGCTTCCAGAGACCACCTGGATAGTTGTGCTGGTTGTGTTTTGAGGGAAAGAAATATTGAACAAGCTGAATTGCTATTGAATAATATATTGAGTAATGATAATGATTGGACACTTCCTGAACCAACTCCGAAGCCAACTCTGAAGAAAAGGGGTATTCTATTCTCAGTCCTCAAGATATGCAAGTGGCAAAGAAATCTATGAAAGAAAAATATATTAAAGCTGAAGATGTTAAAAATCTACCACCTATTGAAGAAATACATGGTCTTGATAACCCGACATAGGTAGTAGAGGTAAACTCTCTCTGTAGATCTGATGAAGGTGATATTCCTTATAATAAGTCTGCTAGACAATGCTTGGATGAGTTTGATAATTTTATTGTTAAACAAGAAAACTTCAATGCTTATGTTAGTAGACAATTGATACATCCATTTTGCATCATGTTTTATTACTGTTATTTATAATATTTTTATCCATAATAATTCTTTTTGGAGTAATTCTAATGCCTTTTCTCTCATAATTTGCAAGGTACACACCAAGAGGGAGAATTCCGGCAGCTGCAAATCTGCACCTGAAAAAGCTACGTCAGACTACCTATTCTGCACAACTCCAAACAAGCTGAAACTTCACGGGGATTTTTTATGGAATATATAAGAATTACTGGAGCAAATAACTACAAGAGGGGGACCACCAGGTGGGCACAACCCACCTGGGCGCGCCAAGGGGCCCTGGCACGCCCTGGGGGGTTGTGGCCTCCTCGTCCCACCTCCGGTGCCCATCTTTTGGTATATAAGGCATTTTGACCTAGAAAAAAAATAAGAGGAAGACTTTCGGGATGGAGCGCCGCCGTCTCGAGGCGGAACTTGGGAAGGAGCACTTTTGCCCTCTGGCGGAGCGATTCCGCTAGGGGAACTTCCCTCCCGGAGGGGGAAACATCGTCATCATCATCATCACCAACCACTCTTCCATCTTGGGGAGGGAAATATCCATCAACATCTTCAACAACACCATCTCATATCAAACCTAGTTCCTCTCTTGTGTTTAATCTTGTTACCGGAACTATAGATTGGTGCTTGTGGGTGACTAGTAGTGTTGATTACATCTTGTAGTTGATTACTATATGGTTTATTTGGTGGAAGATTATATGTTCAGATCCATTATACTGTTTAATACTCCTCTGATCATGAATATGTTTATCATTTGTGAGTAGTTACTTTTGTTCTTGAGGTCACGGGAGAAATCATATGTTGCAAGTAATTATGTGAACTTGATATGTGTTTGGCATTTTGATGGTATGTATGTTGTTATTCCCTTAGTGGTGTCATGTAAACGTCAACTACATGACACTTCACCATATTTGGGCCTAAGGGAATGCATTGTGGAGTAGCAATTAGATGGTGGGCTGTGAGAGTGACAGAAGCTTAAACCCCAGTTTATGCGCTATTCCGTAAGGGACCGATTGGATCCAAAAGTTTAACGCTATATTTAGAATTTATTCTTAATACTTTTCTCGTAGTTGTGGATGCTTGCGGGAGGGCTAATCATAAGTAGGAGGTTTGTTCAAGTAAGAAAAACACCTAAGCACTGTCCACCCACATATCAAATTATCAAAGTAGCGAACACAAATCAAACCAACATGATGAAAGTGACTAGATGAAATTCCCGTGTACCCTCAAGAACGCTTTGCTTATCATAAGAGATCGTTTTGGCCTGTCCTTTCCCTCAAAAGGATTGGTCTACCTTGCTGCACTTTTGTTACTATTATCGTTACTTGCTCATTAAAAATTATCTTGCTATCAAACTACTCCGCTACTTACAATTTCAGCACTTGTAGACAATACCTTACCGTAAACTACTTTTCATTTCCTTCTGCTCCTCGCTGGGTTCGACACTCTTACTTATTGAAAAGAGCTACAATTGATCCCCTATACTTGTGGGTCATCAAGGCTATTTTATGGCGCCGTTGCCGGGGAGTGAAGCGCCTTTGGTAAGTGGAATTTGGTATGGAAACATTTATATAGTGCACTGAAATTTATTGTCACTTGTTACTATGGAAAACAATCCTTTGAGGGGTTTGTTCGGGGTATATTCACATCGCCCGGAACCACAATTAGCTACCCCTCAACCTACTACACCTACTGAAAATATTGAATATGAAATTCCTTCAGGTATGATAGAACAACTGCTAGCTAATCCTTATGCAGGAGATGGAACCGAACATCCTAATATGCACTTGATATATGTGGGACAAATTTGTGGATTGTTTAAGCTTGCAGGTTTACCCAGGGATGAAGTGATGAAAAAGGTTTTCCCTTTATCTTTGAAGGGAAAGCATTGGCATGGTATAGGTTATGTGATGATATTGGATCATGGAATTGGAATTGTTTGAAATTGGAGTTCTACCAAAAAATTTATCCTATGCATCTAGTTCATCGTGATCGGAATTATATATATAATTTTTGGCCTCGTGAAGAAGAAAGTATTGCTCTAGCTTGGGGAGGCTTAATTCAATGTTATATTCATGCCCCAATCATGAGCTCTCAAGAGAAATTATTATTCAGAATCTTTATGCTCGGCTTTCTCGTAATGATCAAACCATGCTTGATACTTCTTGTGCTGGTTCTTTTATGAAGAAGACTATTGAATTCTGGTGGGATCTTTTGGAAAGAATTAAACGCAACTCTGAAGATTGGGAACTCGACGAAGGTAAAGAGTCAGGTATTAAAATTAAATATTATTGTGTTAAATCTTTTATGGATACCGATGCTTTTCAAAAGTTTAGCACTAAATACGGACTTGACTCTGAGATAGTAGCCTCCTTTTGTGAATCATTTGCTACTCTTGTTGAACTCCCTAAGGAGAAATGGTTTAAATATCACCCACCTATTAAAGAAGAAATTAAAAAACCAGTGCCAGTTAAAGAAGAAACTATACTTTATAATGTTGATTCAGTTGTTTCCTCTGCTTATATTGAGAAACCACCTTTCCTTGTTAGGATAAAGGAACATGCTAAAGTTTCAACTGTGGTTAACAAAAGCTATATTAGAACACCTAAATCTGATGAACAAATTAAATTAGAACCTAGTATTGCTATGGTTAAAGATCTCTTGGAAGAAGATATGGATGGGCATGTTATTTACTTCTGTGAAGAAGCTGCTAGAATTGCTAAACCTGACAAAAGAGATAAACATACCTGTGGTTGGCATGCCTGTTATTTCAGTTAAAATAGGAGATCACTTTTATCATGGTCGATGTGATATGGGTGCTAGTGTGAGTGCTATTCCTTACACTTTATATGAAGAAATCATGAAAGACATAGCACTTGCTAAGATAGAAGAAATAGATGTCACTATTAAACTTGCTAATAGAGACACCATATCACCAATTGGGATTATTAGAGATGTTGAAGTCTTGTGTGGGAAAATTAAATACCCTACTAATTTTCTTGTTCTTGGTTCCCCACAAGATGACTTTTGTCCCATTATCTTTGGTGCACCTTTCTTGAACACAGTTAATGCTAAGATAGATTGTAAGAAACAAACTGTTGGTGTCAGCTTTGGTGACGAGTCTCATGATTTTAAATTTTCCAAGTTTAATAGAAATCATCATAAAAAGAATTGCCTAGTAAGGATGAATTAATTGGTCTTGCTTCTATTTCTATACCACCTACTGATCCTTTAGAACAATATCTGCTAGACCATGAGAATGATTTTCATATGCATGAAAGAAATGAAATAGATAAATTTTTGTTCGAACAATGTCCTCTACTTAAACACAATTTTCCTATTGAAACTCTAGGAGGTCCTCCTCCACCTAAAGGTGATCCTGTGTTTGAATTAAAACAATTGCCACACACTTTGAAATATGCTTATCTTGATGAAAAGAAGATATATCCTATTATTATTAGTGCTAACCTTTCAGAACATGAAGAAGAAGATTATTGAAAGTTGTAAGGAAGCACCAAGCTGCTATTGGATATACTCTCCATGATTTAAAGGACATTAGTCCCACTCTATGTCAGCACAAAATTAATATCGAACCTGATGCTAAACCCGTTGTTGACCACCAACGTCGGTTAAATCCGAAGATGAAAGAAGTGGTAAGAACAGAAATATTTAAACTTCTGGAAGCAGGTATAATCTATCACATAGCTGATAGTAGATGGGTCAATCATGTTCATTGTGTTCCTAAGAAAAGAGGTATAACTGTTGTTCCTAATGATAAGAATGAACTTATTCCACAAAGAATTGTCACAGTCTATAGAATGGTAATTGATTTTAGAAAATTAAACAAAGCAACTAGAAAAGATTATTACCCTTTGCCTTTTATTGATCAAATGCTTGAAAGATTATCTAAGCACACACACTTTTGCTTCCTTGATGGATATTCTATCTTTTCACAAATACATGTTTCTCAACCTGATCAAGAAAAGACTACTTTTACTTGTCCCTTTGGAACCTATGCTTATGGACGTATGCCTTTTGGTTTATGTAATGCACCTGCTACCTTTCAAAGATGTATGACTACTATATTCTCTGGCTTTTGTGAAAAGATTGTTGAGGTTTTCATGGATGACTTTTCTGTTTATGGGAAGTCTTTTGATGATTGTTTAAGCAATCTTGATTGAGTTTTGCATGAGATGTGAATAAACAAATCTTGTCTTGAATTGGGAGAAGTGCCACTTTATGGTCAATGAAGGCATTGTCTTGGGTCATAAAATTTCTGAAAGAGGTATAGAAGTGGACAAAGCTAAGGTTGATGCAATTGAGAAAATGCCATGTCCCAAGGATATAAAAGGTATTCATAGTTTCTTAGGTCATGTTGGTTTCTATAGGAGATTTATCAAAGACTTCTCTAAAATTTCTAGGCCTCTTACTAGTCTCTTGCAGAAGGACATTCCTTTTGTTTTTGATGATGATTGTTTAGAAGCTTTTGAAACACTTAAGAAAACCTTAATTTCTGCACCTATTGTTCAACCACCTGATTGGAACTTGCCTTTTGAAATTATGTGTGATGCTAGTGATTATGCTGTTGGCTCCATTCTAGGACAACGATTTGATAAGAAACTCAATGTTGTTCATTATGCTAGTAAAACTCTAGACAGTGCTCAAAGAAATTATGCTACTACTGAAAAGGAATTCTTAGTAGTTGTGTTTGCTTGTGATAAATTTAGACCTTATATTGTTGATTCCAAAGTAACTGTTCACACAGACCATGCTGCTATTAAATATCTTATGGAAAAGAAATATGCTAAACCTAGACTTATTCGATGGGTTCTCTTGTTACAAGAATTTGATTTTCATATCATTGATAAAAAAGGAGCTGAGAACCCAGTTGCTGATAATTTATCTAGGCCTGAAAATGTGCTTGATGACCCACTAGCTGTTGATGATAGTTTTCCTCATGAGCAGTTAGCTGCAATAAATGTTTCTCATAGTACTCCTTGGTATGTTGATTATGCTAATTACATTGTTGCTAAATTTTTACCACCTATATTTACATATCAACAAAAGAAAAAAAATTCTTCTATGATTTAAGACATTAATTTTGGGATGACCCACATCTTTATAAAGGAGTAGATGGTATTATTAGACGTTGTGTACCTGAGCATGAACAAGGACAGATCCTACGGAAATGTCACTCCGAGGCTTATGGAGGGCATCATGCTGGAGATAGAACTGCTCACAAGGTATTGAAACCTGGATTTTATTAGCCTACTCTCTTCAAGGATGCCCGTAAGTTCGTCTTATCTTGTGATGAATGTCAAAGGATAGGTAATATCGGTAAGCGTCAAGAAATGCCGATGAATTATGTAGTGCCCCGAGACCGATGTGCCAGGTGTCCTCCAGTTATTCGCTGTTGTTGCCTTGTCATTTCTTGCGTGTCATGCATTGCATACCATTTCATCATGTGCATTTCATTTGCATACATGTTCGTCTCATGCATCCGAGCATTTTCCCCGTTGTCCGTTTTGCAATCCGGCGCTCCTATGTCACCCGGTGTCCCTTTCTACCTCTTTTTCGTGTGCGGGTGTTAAACGTTATCGGATTGGACCGAGACTTGCCAAGCGGCCTTGGTTTACTACCGGTAGACCGCCTGTCAAGTTTTGCGCCATTTGGATTTCGTTTGATACTCCAACGGTTAACCGAGGGACCAAAAAGGCCTCGTGTGTGTTGCAGCCAAACACCCTTCCAATTTGGCCCAAAACCCACCTAAACCCCTCCATCATCTCGGTCGTTCGATCACGATCGCGTGGCCGAAAACCGCACCTCATTTGGACTCTCCTAGCTCCCTCTACCTATATATATGTGCAACCCTTCCAAATTCGCGGACGAAACCCTAGATCTCACCTATCCCCGCGCGGCCGGACACTTCCTCTCACGTCGGCCAGACATGTCCACCCCGCTGCCACCTCACTCCGGCCAACCAGAGGCCGCCACGTCACCCCCCCGCCGCCGCCAGCCTATCCCAAGCTGCCACCTCACCTCCCCTGCGCCCACTTCACCGCGGGCCCGCCAAGCCCATCTGCGGCCCGCGCAGGCCCGGTCCCCGCCGCCGCTCGGCCGTGCGCCGCCAACCGCACAGGGACCTCGCCGGGATTCCGCCGTCGCCGTCGCCGG
>NC_041382.1:123504212-123553316 GCF_002162155.2 Triticum dicoccoides
TCGCCGCCGCGGCTTCCGCCGGATCTGCGCCGCCGCCCGCCGCCTCTCTACCGCGCCGCCGCTCGGGTTCCTCGCCGGCGCCGCCATCCGCGTCGCCGCGCCGGTCGCCTTCCGTCGCCGCCCATGGACCCCCTCGCCGGCGTCATCCAACGGCGCCGCCCCCGTGCCGCTCGCCGGAGCTCCACCGCCCGGCGCCGCCCCGCGCCATGCTCGCCGGAGTTCGGCATCTCGCCGGAGAAGACGGGATGAGATCCATCCATCCTCGAACCAAACACCCGTCTCGGATCCGCACCGCGCCGTCCCGCTTCATCCGGTCCCGTGTTGAATTTTCCCCGAGAGGTCCAAATTTCACTAAGTCCCCCAGATTCTAGTATTTTTGGGCATTTTCATCGCATCATAACTCATCATCCGTGGCTCCGTTTTGAGCGTGTAGCATATCAAAATGTTCGTCTCGACGAGTACATCATTTCATCTCATTGCATCATTTTCATTTAAGCTCATATTGATGCCCGAAATGCTGTTGGAAGAGGGCTATGTGATGAATTTGTCAGATCTGTTTCAGCAAATGGACTTTTGTCATTTTTGACATGATTAATGTGTGCATGCTATGATCCTGAGCTCTACATGTGTTTTGTTATATGCCATGCCATCTTTACAGAGGTGCTTGCCATGTATTTTTGTGATCTATGTGGTGACTAGCACAAGCTTGCAAAGTAGCGTAATCGGTAATGCTGATTTGAGGGACTTAGAATTTCACTAAGTCCCTGTCCTGATTTTGTTGTTATGCCATATGTTCATGTTGTTTCCTAGTGATCCGTGCCTCTTTTGAGGATGATCAGTAAGGATGTTTTGTTAATATTGTGGTGCTCTATCCATCCATGTCTTTGTTTGCATTTATGGAGCACCCTAGCTTGAGTCAATTGAGCTCTACTTTTGCTATATCGTGAATCCTGGCAGATTGTTGACATGTTTAGCGATTTTGCCGAGGTTGTTGCTATTGATCTGTGCATGCTATGATGTTGTTCTTGCCATGTCTAGCTTCTATGACATGTCTTCTTAATGGGTGTATGCTTAGTTTGTCATGCCATGCTCTGTAGTGAGTGCATCGAGCTCGTAAACATGCCTACTCGTTAACTGTTTTGCCATGCTCTAGTTTTTCACTAAGTCTAAATCTGTTTACGTTTTTGCCATGTTCGCATGCTTGCAATTGTATTTTCTGATCCCTTTTGCCTCAAGGTCACTAAGGGACTTTTGTTAAGTGCTTTGAGTAGCTTCATGCCATGCCTTGCTTTGCCATGATATGTTCCTGTAGCTTGTAGTTTTCATGCTCTAAAGTTTGCTTCCTGATGATAAATTCCTGTCATGCCGTTAATTTCACTAAGTCAGAAACCTGTTATCATTTGCACTTTTGCCATGCTTGTTTGAACCTGTTTATGAGTGATTTAGACGTAGCTCATTGTTCATATTTTGTCAAGCATCTTGAGTGGATACCTTCCATGTATTTTGTTGCCATGTTTGAGTGTTGTAGCATATTTATCTTGTTGCATTTAGTTGGTCAATTGCTGATTATTGCAGACCGGTGCCATATTTGTTTTGCTTGCCATTTCCAAACCGTGCATCTGACTCTGGTGATCTTTATATCAATTTCAACCGAAATCACCTCACCTTTCCAGTGACACTCTTGGATTTCCAAGTTGAGGCCAGGTTCAATCATTCCTTTCCAAATCATGCATATGCATCACATGCCGCATCCCGCATATCATACCATGTTCGTGTGTTGGTTGTTTACTATGTTGTGTGCTTCTTTCTGGTGTTGCTTCTTCAGGTTGGTTCCGATAACGTCGCGTTTGTGAGGACCCGTTCGACTACGTCCGTTTGTCTTCTTCATGGACTCGTTCTTCTTCCTTGCGAGATTTCAGGCAAGATGATCATACCCTCGAAATCACTTCTATCTTTGCTTGCTAGTTGCTCGCTCTTTTGCTATGCCTATGCTGCGATACCTACCACTTGCTTATCATGCCTCCCGTATTATTGAACCAAGCCTCTCGCCCACCTTGTCCTAGCAAACCATTGTTTGGCTATGTTACCACTTTGCTCAGCCCCTCTTATAGCGTTGTTAGTTGCAGGTGAAGATTGGATCTTGTTCCATGTTGGAACATGGAAATTTTGTTGGGGTATCACAATATCTCTTATTTAATTAATGCACCTATATACTTGGTAAAGGGTGGAAGGCTCGGCCTTATGCCTGGTGTTTTGTTCCACTCTTGCCGCCCTAGTTTCCGTCATATTGGTGTTATGTTCTCGGATTTTGCGTTCCTTATGCGGTTGGGTTATAATGGGAACCCCTTGACAGTTCGCCTTGAATAAAACTCCTCCAGCAATGCCCAACATTGGTTTTACCATTCGCCACCTAGCCTCTTTTTCCCTTGGGAGTCGCGCTCCCGAGGGTCATCATTATTTTAACCCCCCCGGGCCAGTGCTCCTCTGAGTGTTGGTCCGACCGAGTAGACTGCGGGGCCACCTCGGGGCAACTTGAGGGTTGGTTTTACTCGTAGGATGTCTCATCTGAGTGTGTCGTGAGAACGAGATATGTGCAGCTCCTATCGGGATTTGTCGGCACATTCGGGCGGTGTTGCTGGACTTGTTTTACCATTGTCGAGGATGTCTTGTAACCTGGATGCCGAGTCTGATCAGAATGTCTTGGGAGAAGGAATATACTTCGTTGACCATGAGAGCTTGTGATGGGCTAAGTTGGGACACCCCTGCAGGGATTTGAACTTTCGAAAGCCGTGCCCGCAGTTATGGGCATATGGGAATTTGTTAATGTCCGGTTATAGAAAACCTGAATTTGATCTTAATTAAAATACATCAACCGCGTGTGTTACCGTGATGGTCTCTTCTCGGCGGGGTCCGGGAAGTGAGCACGGTGTTGGAGTTATGCTTGACGTAGGTTGTTCTAGGATCACTTCTTGATCATAGTTGTTCGACCGTGCTTTTGCCTTCTCTTCTCGCTCTCTTTTGCGAATAGGTTAGCCACCATATATGCTAGTCGCTTGCTGCAGCTCCACCTCATACCTTTTACCCTTCCTATAAGCTTAAATAGTCTTGATCGCGAGGGTGTGAGATTGCTGAGTCCCTGTGGCTCACAGTTACTTCCAAAACCAGTTTGCAGGTGCCGATGATATCGAATAGGTGACGCAACCAAGCTCAAGGAGGAGCTCGATGAAGATCTTGTCCTTTGTGTTGTTTCGTTTCCAGTTGATCAGCAGTGGAGCCCAGTTGGGGTCGATCGGGGATCTGTGTAGCATTTGGGGTAGTCTTCTTTTATTTTGGCTCCGTAGTCGGGCCTTGATTGTATCTGGTTGATGTAATGCTTTATTCATGTAATTGTGTGAAGTGGCGATTGTAAGCCAACTATGTATCTCTTTTCCTTATGAATTACATGGGTTGTGTGAAGATTACCGCACTTGCGACATTGCTTTCAATGCGGTTATGCCTCTAAGTCATGCTTCAACACGTGGGAGATATAGCCGCATCGAGGGCGTTACAAATTATTCACTTGTTGTTGAACAATTTGATATTTGGGGATTTGATTACATGGGACCTTTTCCTTCCTCTAATGGGTATACACATATTTTGGTTGCTGTTGATTATGTTACTAAATGGGTAGAAGCTATTCCAACTAGTAGTGCTGATCACAACACCTCTATTAAAATGCTTAAGGAAGTTATTTTCCCAAGGTTTGGAGTTCCTAGATATTTAATGACTGATGGTGGTTCACACTTTATTCATGGTGTTTTCCGTAAAATGCTTGCCAAGTATGATGTTAACCATAGAATTGCATCACCCTATCATCCTCAGTCTAATATAATAGAGGAATACAATTAATTTTGCAAAAGACTGTCAATAGGTCCGGGAAGAATTGGTCTAAGAAATTAGATCATGCACTTTGGACTTATAGAACAGCTTATGAAAATCCTATGGGTATGTCTCCTTATAAAATGGTTTATGGAAAAACATGTCATTTGCCCCTTGAGTTAGAACATAAAGCATATTGGGCAATCAAAGAACTCAATTATGATTTCAAACTTGCTGGTGAAAAGACGTTATTTGATATTATCTCATTAGATGAATGGAGAACCCAAGCTTATGAAAATGCAAAATTGTTTAAAAAAAAGTAAAAAGAAGGCATGACAAAAGAATTCAGAAGTGTGAGTTTAATGTCAGAGAATATGTTCTTTTGTACAACTCTCATTTCAGAATTTTTGCAGGAAAACTCCTCTCAAAATGGGAATGCCCATACGTCACCGCGGAGGTTTACTGGTCCGGAGCCATCAAAATAAATAATTCCGAAGGTACTACCCGAAGGTTGTCAATGGGCAATGAATAAAACATTATATCTCAGGTACGCCTATTAATGTTGAAAGTTATCCAAACTATGACACCGGAAGAACACATAAAAGAGTCCTTCCGGAACACTCTAGAATCGTGAAAATAAGGAGGTACGTCATACGGTAAGTAAATGGACTTCGAAAAATCTGCAAAAATATTTTTTATCAGTTTTGGAATATTTTAAAATTTTGGGGGCGCGCCCTGGTGTCTAGTGCCCACCTGGGACACCTCCCGTACTCCATTTTTCTACCTTATACTTGTCCTTCAAGATAAAAAATCTATATATACTTCCCGAACCTGTAAACCACCGCATCACGGAGAAATCCTCTGTCCACTTTTCTTGCTATTTCCTGCGTAGATCTGAAAATATGTCCTCCCAAGACTCCGAGGGTGAGAGCTATGTTGCCGATCTCATCGCAAACCCCAAGTTCTCTGGGGATGAGGGGCACTATAGCTGGACATCCGAAGAAGAAGAAGAAGAATCGTTTCCTTCCCGGTTCAGGGATGAGAGCATGGAGGCATTATGCAAGAGGATAATAAAACTTGAGATAGATAATTGTGAGTTGATGATGGAAAATTTTATTCTCTGTCAGAAGCTGGAGGAAGCAAAAGGGAAACACCACACTTTCTCACCACCACCATTGCCATGGAAATCCGAGGATAAGAAATCTTCTTCATCACCACCTTCATCTTCTTCACCACCAAAGGAGAACTGAGTATCGGGTATGGGCACTTGTAGCGACCCGACCTCAGACGGTCAAGTCTCTGTGCTTAAGTGTCATCCCTGGATCGGTATGCTGACACACACAGTACTCGAGGATTTATAACAGAGGTAAATCACATGTATAAAGTAATGTAAATACTATTACCTCAATCCAAATAGCGGAAGTAACAACAAGGTTGTGGATTCCCATCAACATCAACGACAAAGTGGAGTGTAGGAATTGCAACCCTAACGTATCACTTACTCGTCGTAAGATTCTTGCAACATGAGACATTGCAGCCACAAAGGGCCAGTACATTGAATGTACTGGCAAATTCACACCATAGGATAATGATGAATAATAGCTATCACTACATGCATATTTGGCTGGTGGAAAGCTCTAAGCTTAATTTTTGCATAATGCCAATTTTCCCTACCCCAAAGGAATATATTTTATTTAACTGCAAAGTTGGTTGAAAACATTCAGAAGGTTCCTCCAGCTCAATCCCAAAGTAATAATTATAACCCAACAAATTAATTAAGTAAAGTGATGAGATCAACTTGATAATTCAAGAACCAGATACTCAAGATGTCCATAACCGGGGCCACGACTAACCATGATTAGTTTGTACACTCTACAGAGGTTTGCGCACTTTTCCCCACAAGACACGATCTTCTTCGTTGGATTTCTCGCACTACAAGGTGTTTGAGAAACGGATGACCGAGACACAATTTTTTAGAAGCATTAACTCTAACCCCGGGTAGACCGTACCAACCTACATCCCCTAAATCTTCTAGCCTACCATGGGAAGAGGTCATGCAACTTACTCCACTATGCTAGAGCCCATAATAGCTTGTGGCTGCACATAGAAGTTTCTAGCATGAATAATATTATGATCCCTTTGAGCCTGGGTGGCGAACCAAAAAGGACAACACTGGTATATCCCCAGGTGCCCGCAACCAATCCACCCAGATGTGCATTTAAGTAGCCACCTTAAGTTAACCATTAATTAACAATCTCACATCTGTCATGGATACACTCAAACCCAATCCACGTCTACGAGCATAGCATGGCAGTATAACCATAATGTAGAAGTAACTCCCAAGGTTTGATAATAAAAAGGGCAATAGGTTCTACCTCATCATCTACTTTCCAAAACCCACATGTTAAGAGATCCTACTCATGCAATGTTTGAGGGTTGTAACTAATGCATAAAAACCGGGTATAAAAATATGATCAAAGTGTGAACTTAACCTGTACTTGTAGGAAATATGCCCTAGAGGCAATAATAAAGATATTATTTATTTCCTTATATCATGATAAATGTTTATTATTCATGGTAGAATTGTATTAACCGGAATAATAATACATGTGTGAATACATAGACAAACAAAGTGTCACTAGTATGCCTCTACTTGACTAGCTCGTTGATCAAACACGGTTATGTTTCCTAACCATAGACATGAGTTGTCATTTGATTAATGGGATCACATCATTAGGAGAATGATGTGATTGACTTGACCCATTCCGTTAGCTTAGCACTTGATCGTTTAGTTTGTTGCTATTGCTTTCTTCATAACTTATACATGTTCCTATGACTATGAGATTATGCAACTCCCGTTTACCGAAGGAACACTTTGTGTGCTACCAAACGTCACAACGTAACTGGGTGATTATAAAGGTGCTCTACAGGTGTCTCCGAAGGTACTTGTTGGGTTGGCGTATTTCGAGATTAGGATTTGTCACTCCGATTGTCGGAGAGGTATCTCTGGGCCCTCTCGATAATGCACATCACTCAAGCCTTGCAAGCATTGCAACTAATAAGTTAGTTACGGAATGATGTATTATGGAATGAGTAAAGAGACTTGCCAGTAACGAGATTGAACTAGGTATTAAGATACCGATGATCGAATCTCGGGCAAGTAACATATCGATGACAAAGGGAACAACGTATGTTGTTATGCGGTTTGACCAATAAAGTTCTTCGTAGAATATGTCGGAGCCAATATGAGCATCTAGGTTCCGCTATTGGTTATTGACCGGAGACGTGTCTCGGTCATGTCTACATTGTTCTCGAAGGGTCCGCACGCTTAAGGTTTCGATGACAGTTATATTATGAGTTTATGAGTTTTGATGTACCGAAGGAGTTCGGAGTCCCGGATGAGATCGGGGACATGACGAGGGGTCTCGAAATGGTCGAGACGTAAAAATCGATATATTGGATGACTATATTCGTACATCGGAAAGGTTCCGAGTGATTCGAGTATTTTTTGGAGTACCGGAGAGTTACGGGATTTCGCCGGGGAGTATATGGGCCTTATTGGGCCATACGGGAATAGAGGAGAGAGGCCAAAAGGAAGGAGGCACGCGCCCCCCCTCTGGTCCGAATTGGACAAGGGGTGCAGCCCACTTTTCCTAGTTCCTCTCCCCCTGTTTCCTTCTCTCCTACTCCAACAAGGGAAGGAGGAGTCCTACTCCCGGTGGGAGTAGGACTCCTCCCTTGGCGCACCCTCCTCCTAGGCTGACCGCCTCCCCCCTTGCTCCTTTATATACGGGGGCAGGGGGCACCCCATAGACACAACAGTTGAACATTGATCTCTTAGCAGTGTGCGGTGCCCTCCTCCACCATAGTCCTCGATAATATTGTAGTGGTGCTTAGGCGAAGCCCTGCGACAGTAGAACATCAAGATCATCACCACGCCGTCGTGCTGACGGAACTCTTCCCCGACATTCTGCTGGATCGGAGTCCGGAGATCGTCATCGAGCTGAACGTGTGCTAGAACTCGGAGGTGTCGTAGTTTCGGTGCTTGATCGGTCAGGCCATGAAGACGTACGACTACATCAACCGCGTTGTGCTAACGCTTCCGCTTTCGGTCTACGAGGGTACGTGGACAATACTCTCCCCTCTCGTTGCTATGCATCACCATGATCTTGCGTGTGCGTAGGAATTTTAATGAAATTACTACGTTCCCCAACAGTGGCATTCCAGCCTAGGTTTTATGCGTTGATGTTGTGCACGAGTAGAACACAAGTGAGTTGTGGGCGATATAAGTCATACTGCTTACTAGCATGTCATACTTTGGTTCGGCGGTATTGTTGGATGAAGCGGCCCGGACCGACATTACGCGTACGCTTACGCGAGACTGGTTCTACGGACGTGCTTTGCACACAGGTGGCTGGCGGGTGTCAGTTTCTCCAACTTTAGTTGAACCGAGTGTGGCTACGCCCGGTCCTTGCGAAGGTTAAAACAACACCAACTCTACAAACTATCATTGTGGTTTTGATGCGTAGGTAAGAAAGGTTCTTGCTTAGCCCGTAGCAGCCACGTAAAACTTGCAACAACAAAGTAGAGGACGTCTAACTTGTTTTTGCAGGGCATGTTGTGATGTGATATGGTCAAGACGTGATGCTAAATTTTAATGTATGAGATGATCGTGTTTGGTAACCGAGTTATCGGCAACTGGGAGGAGCCATATGGTTGTCGATTTATTGTATGCAATGCAATTTCGCTGTAATGCTTTACTTTATCACTAAGCGGTAGCGATAGTCGTGGAAGCATAAGATTGGCGAGACGACAACGATGCTACGATCGTGATCAAGGTGTCGCGCTGGTGACGATGGTGATCATGACGATGCTTCAGAGATGGAGATCACAAGCACAAGATGATGATGGCCATATCATATCACTTATATTGATTGCATGTGATGTTTATATTTTGTGCATCTTATCTTGCTTTGTTTGACGGTAGCATTATAAGATGATCTCTCACTAAATTTCAAGATAAAAGTGTTCTCCCTGAGTATGCACCATTGCCAAAGTTCGTCGTGCCCAGACACCACGTGATGATCGGGTGTGATAAGCTCTACGTCCATCTACAACAGGTGCAAGCCAGTTTTGCACACGCAGAATACTCAGGTTAAACTTGACGAGCCTAGCATATGCAGATATGGCCTCGGAACACTGAGACCGAAAGGTCGAGCGTGAATCATATAGTAGATATGATCAACATATTGATGTTCACCATTCAAAGCTACTCCATTTCACGTGATGATCGGTTATGGTTTAGTTGATTTGGATCACGTGATCACTTAGAAGATTAGAGGGATGTCTTTCTAAGTGGGAGTTCTTAAGTAATATGATTAATTGAACTTTAATTTATCATGAACTTAGTCCTGGTAGTATTAGCATATCTATGTTGTAGATCAATAGCTCGCGTTATTGCTTCCCTATGTTTTATATGTGTTCCTAGAGAAAACTAAGTTGAAAGATGATAGTAGAAATGATGCGGACTGGGTCCGTGATCTAAGGTTTATCCTCATTGCTGCACAGAAGAATTATGTCCTTGATGCACCGCTAGGTGACAGACCTGTTGCAGGAGCAGATGCAGACGTTATGAACGTTTGGCTAGCTCAATATGATGACTACTTGATAGTTTAGTGCACCATGCTTAACGGCTTAGAATCGGGACTTCAAAGACGTTTTGAACGTCATGGACCATATGAGATGTTCTAGGAGTTGAAGTTAAATATTTCAAGCAAATACCCGAGTTGAGAGATATGAAGTCTCCAACAAGTTCTATAGCTAAAAGATGGAGTAGAATAGCTCAAGCAGTGAGCATATGCTCAGATTGTCTAGGTACTACAACCGCTTGAATCAAGTGGGAGTTAATCTTACAGATAAGATAGTGATTGACAGAGTTCTCTAGTCACCATCACCAAGTTACTAGAACATCATGATGAACTATAGTATGCAAGGGATGACGAAAACGATTCCTGAGCTCTTCGTGATGTTGAAATCGACGAAGGTAGAAATCAAGAAATAGCATCAAGTGTTGATGATTGACAAGAACACTAGTTTCAAGAAAACGGCAAAGGGAAAGAAAGGGAACTTCAAGTAGAATGACAAGCAAGTTTTCACTCCCGTGAAGAAGCCCAAAGCTGGACCAAAGCCTGAAACTGAGTGCTTCTACTGCAAAGGAAATGATCACTGGAAGCGGAAATTCCCTGAATATTTGGTGGATAAGAAAGATGGCAAAGTGAACAAAGGATATATTTGATATACAGGTTATTGATGTGTGCCTTACTAGTATTTATAGTAGCCCGTGAGTATTTGATACTTGTTCGGTTGCTAAAATTAGCAACTTAAAACAGGAGTTACAGAATGAACAGAGACTAGTTAAGGGTGAAGTGACGATGTGTGTTGGAATTGGTTCCAAGATTTATATGATCATCATCGCACACTCCCTATACTTTCGGAATTAGTGTTGAACCTAAATAAGTGTTATTTGGTGTTTACGTTGAGCATAAATATGATTTGATCATGTTCATTGCAATACGGTTATTCATTTAAGTTAGAGAACAATTGTTGTTCTGTTTACATGAATAGAACCTTCGATGTTCATACACACCAACAAAAATGGTTTGTTGGATCTCGTTCGTAGTGATACACATATTCATAATATTCAAGCCAAAAAGATGCAAAGTTAATAATGATAGTGCAACTTATTTGTGGCACTGCCGTTTAGGTCATATTGGTGTAAAGCGCATGAAGAAAATCCATGCTGATGAGCTTTTGGAATCACTTGATTATGAATCAGTTGATGCTTGCGAACCATGCCTCATGGGCAAGATGACTAAGACTCCGTTCTCTGGAACAATGGAGCGAGCAATAGATTTGTTGGAAATCATACATACTGATGTATATGGTTCGATGAATATTGAAGCTCACGACATGTATCATTATTTTCTGATCTTCACAGATGATTTTAGCAGATATGAGTATATCTACTTGATGAAACAAAAGTCTGAAATATTTGAAAAGTTCATATAGTTTTAGAGTGAAGTGGAAAATCATCATAACAAGAAAATAAAGTTTCTACGATCTGATCGTGGAGGAGAATATTTGATTTATGAGTTTGGCCTTCAGTTAAAACAATGTGAAATAGTTTCACTACTCACGCCACCTAGAACACCAAAGTGTAATGGTGTATCCGAACATCGTAACCGTACTTTATTAGATATGGTGCGATCTATGATGTCTCTTACCGATTTACCACTATCGTTTTGGGGTTATGCATTAGAGACAGCTGCATTCACGTTAAATAGGGCACCATCTAAATCCGTTGAGATGACACAGTATGAACTATGGTTTGGCAAGAAACCAAAGTTGTCGTTTCTTAAAGTTTGGAGTTGCGATGCTTATGTGAAAAAGTTTCATCTTGATAAGCTCAAACCCAAGTCGGAGAAGTGCGTCTCGTAGGATACCCAAAATTAACTGTTGGGTACACCTTCTATCACAGATCCGAAGGCAAGATATTCGTTGCTGAGAATGGATCCTTTCTAGAGAAGGAGTTTCTCTCGAAAGAAGTGAGTGGGAGGAAAGTAGAACTTGATGAGGTAACTGTACCTGCTCCCTTATTGGAAAGTAGTTCATCACATAAATCTGTTCCTGTGACTACTACACCAATTAGTGAGGAAGCTAATGATGATGATCATGTAACTTCAGATCAAGTTACTACCGAACCTCGTAGGTAAACCAGAGTGATATCCGCACTAGAGTGGTATGGTAATCCTGTTCTAGAGGTCATGTTACTTGACCATGACGAGCCTATGAACTATGAGGAAGCGATGATGAGCCCAGATTCCGTGAAATGGCTTGAGGCCATGAAATCTGAGATGAGATCCATATATGAGAACAAAGTATGGACTTTGATTGACTTGCCCATTGATTGGCGAGCCATTGATATTAAGTGTATCTTCAAGAGGAAGACGGACGCTGATAGTAGTGTCACTATCTACAAAGCTAGAATTGTCGCAAAAAAGGTTTTCGACAAGTTCAAGGTGTTGACTACGATGAGAGTTTCTCACTCGTATCTATGCTTAAGTCTGTCCGAATCATGTTAGCAATTGCCGAATTTTATGAAATCTGGCAAGTGGATAAACAAAACTGCATTCCTTAATGGATTTATTAAAGAAGAGTTGTATATGATGCAACCAGAAGGTTTTGTCAATCCTAAAGGTACTAACAAAATATGCAAGCTCCAGCGATCCATCTATGGACTGGTGCAAGCATCTCGGAGTTGGAATATACGCTTTGATAAGTTGATCAAAGCATATAGTTTTATACAGACTTGCGGTGAAGCCTGTATTTACAAGAAAGTGAGTGGGAGCATTACAGCATTTCTAATAAGTATATGTGAATGACATATTATTGATCGGAGATAATGTAGAATTATTCTGTAAATCATAAAGGAATGTTTGAAAGGAGCTTTTCAAAGAAAGACCTCGGTGAAGCTGCTTACATATTGAGCATCAAGATCTATAGAGATATATCAAGACGCTTGATAAGTTTTTCAATGAGTACATACCATGACAAGATTTTGAAGTAGTTCAAAATGGAACAGTCAAAAAGGAGTTCTTGCCTATGTTACAAGGTGTGAAGTTGAGTAATACTCAAAACCCGACCACGACAGAAGATAGAGAGAGAATGAAAGTCATTCCCTATGCCTCAGCCATAGGTTCTATAAAGTATGCCATGTTGTGTACCAGACCTATTGTATACCCTGCCCTGAGTTTGGCAAGGGAGTACGATAGTGATCTAGGAGTAGATCACTAGACAGCGGTCAAAATTATCCTTAGTGGAATAATGATATGTTTCTCGATTATGGAGGTGACAAAAAGGTTCGTCGTAAAGGGTTACGTCGATGCAAATTTTGACACTGATCCAGATGACTCTAAATCTCAATCTGGATACATATTGAAAGTGGGAGCAATTAGCTAGAGTAGCTCCGTGCAGAGCATTGTTGACATAGAAATTTGCAAAATACTTACGGATGTGAATGTGGTAGACCCGTTGACTAAACTTCTCTCACAAGCAAAACATGATCACATCTTAGTACTCTTTGGGTGTTAATCACATGACGATGTGAGCTAGATTATTGACTCTAGTAAACCCTTTGGGTGTTGGTCACTTGTCGATGTGAACTATGGGTGTTAATCACATGGTGATGTGAACTATTGGTATTAAATCACATGGCGATGTGAACTAGATTATTGACTCTAGTGCAAATGGGAGACTAAAGAAAATATGCCCTAGAGGCACTAATAAAGTTATTATTTATTTCCTTATATCATGATAAATGTTTATTATTCATGCTAGAATTGTATTAACTGGAAACATAATACATGTGTGAATACATAGACAAACAGAGTGTCACTAGTATGCCTCTACTTGGTTAGCTCGTTGATCAAAGATGGTTATGTTTCCTAACCATAGATATGAGTTGTCATTTGATTAACGGGATCACATCATTAGGAGAATGATGTGATTGACTTGACCCATTCCGTAGCTTAGCACTTGATTGTTTAGTTTGTTGCTATTGCTTTCTTCATAACTTATACATGTTCCTATGACTATGAGATTATGCAACTCCCGTTTACCGGACGAACACTTTGTGTGCTACCAAACGTCACAACGTAACTGGGTGATTATAAAGGTGCTCTACAGGTGTCTCCGAAGGTACTTGCTGGGTTGGCGTATTTCGAGATTAGGATTTGTCACTCCGATTGTCGGAGAGGTATCTCTGGGCCCTCTCGATAATGCACATCACTCAAGCCTTGCAAGCATTGCAACTAATAAGTTAGTTGCGGAATGATGTATTACATAACGAGTAAAGAGACTTGCCAGTAACGAGATTGAACTAGGTATTAAGATACCGACGATTGAATCTCGGGCAAGTAACATACCGATGACAAAGGGAACAACGTATGTTGTTATGCGGTTTGACCGATAAAGATCTTCGTAGAATATGTGGGAGCCAATATGAGCATCCATGTTCCGCTATTGGTTATTGACCAGAGACGTGTCTCGGTCATGTCTACATTGTTCTCGAACCCGTAGGGTCCACACGCTTAAGGTTTCGATGATAGTTATATTATGAGTTTATGAGTTTTGATGTACCAAAGGAGTTTTGAGTCCCGTATGAGATCGGGGACATGACGAGGAGTCTCGAAATGGTCGAGACGTAAAAATCGATATATTGGACGACTATATTCGGACATCGGAAAGGTTCCGAGTGATTCGGGTATTTTTCGGAGTACCGGAGAGTTACGGAAATTCGCCGGGGAGTATATGGGCCTTATTGGGCCATATGGGAATAGAGGAGAGAGGCCAAAAGGAAGGAGGCGCGTGCCCCCCTCTGGTCCGAATTGGACAAGGGGTGCAGCCCACTTTTCCTTGTTCCTCTCCCCCTCTTTCCTTCCGTCCTACTCCAACAAGGGAAGGAGGAGTTCTACTCCCGGTGGGAGTAGGACTCCCCCCTTGGCGCGCCCTCCTCCTAGGCCGGCTGCCTCCCCCTTGCTCCTTTATATACGGGGGCAGAGGGGCACCCCATAGACACAACAATTGATCATTGATCTCTTAGCCGTGTGCGGTGTCCCCCTCCACCATAGTCCTCGATAATATTATAGTGGTGCTTAGGCGAAGCCCTGCGATAGTAGAACATCAAGATCGTCACCACACCGTCGTGCTGACGGAACTCTTCCCCGACATTCTGCTGGATCGGAGTCCGGGGATCGTCATCGAGCTGAACGTGTGCTAGAAATCGGAGGTGCCGTAGTTTCGGTGCTTGATCGGTCGGGCCATGAAGACGTACGACTACATCAACTGCGTTGTGCTAACGCTTCCGCTTTCATTTTACGAGGGTACGTGGACAACACTCTCCCCTCTCATTGCTATGCATCACCATGATCTTGCGTGTGCGTAGGATTTTTTTTGAAATTACTACGTTCCACAACAGTACTGTTAATGAAGATGATTCACACTCATAACTTCTGATAGTTCTACTCGTCACACTCCAGTCAATCTATCGTAAGCAAGCAATAGTAACCACACATGAGCAATCATGCAAAAGAATCAAAGAAAAAATCTCGGAAAACTCCAAAAACAAGCAATTAACTCTTGCAACAGAAAACAATTTCAAACAGTACCAAAATTGTGTGGATTTGGCCTTATCAGAAATTTTAGGTCAAGAGCTTTGATTTGTAAAAAGAATCAACTCAATCGGAGTTATAAAACTCGAGTTACGATCAAACGAAGTTTGAATATAAATCTGTTTGAATTCAAATTTTAAAACTTTCAAAAAATATGTTTAAGTTGTTTTACTGGATAGAGGGGATCATAACGAAGCAGTGGGCGTTGGTTTCGTTGGATTTGGACAAACGAGTAAAAAGTGGTGAGGATTTAAATATCAGGGGCTAAACTATAAATAAAATAATTGCATATAGGTCCTGGCCGAAATAAAAAAAGAAAAGGAAAAAAATCTATTGAGCGAACGCTCGCTACAGAACCTAAACCAATGAAACTGTTCGCTATAGAGGTCTAAACGACGAACGTTCTCTAAATAACTAGACTAATAAAAACCAGTTTTTTTTAGAAAAAACGAGAAAAAACAGGAAACCGATCTAGGGTTTGGTTTATAGCGGTCCATGGCGGTTCCGACAGTCGGTGAGCGGCGGCGACGGCCACTGCGAGGCGGGGCAGCAGCGCCGGCGGTGCTCGGGCGTCGGTAGCTTGCGGCGCTGTGCGGGGCAAGGCGCGGGCGGCTCCGGTGTGCGGCGCGACAGCGGATCGGCGGAGGCGGCGCGGGCTAAGCGGCGGCGGCGGCGAGATGCGGTCCAGGGGCCCCGGGGGGTGGAGTATATATAGGGGGGACCATGGGAGGCGTGCCCGGGTCAGAGTCCGACGGGGGCGGTGACGTACAGGAGCTGGTCTCCTGCGGGAGGTTGGTGACGATGCGACTGGGCTGGGCCTGGCTAGCTAGTTGGGCCGGCCCAGTCGGAGGAAGGGTTTTTTCTAAAACAGTTTTACAGACAAGAAAAAATAGAATAAACCATACAAAATAAAAGTATAATATAGGCATATTATATATCAAAATTTTCAGAAAAAGATTTTCTAGGACTTGAAATTTTTTCTAGCATCAAATAAAATTCACACAAATTTAAATAAAGCAAAGAGTGCTACTGATGCAATAAAACCCAATAAAAATCATTTAAAAAATGCCAAAATGATTTCAAATTTATTTCTGTCCAATTTTTTGATGTAGGGAATCATTTTACCCTATTTTCCATTTATTTTATTTTTGGAGAAAAATAATTTGAATAAAACCCAAATAAGTCCAAATTGAAAATAATTTCAAAGGGACTTTAAATTTGATTCTTTTAAACTTCCAACTCATATTTCATATGTTTTGAAGAAGTAATTTTATCTTCTCTCATGAAAATCATTGAGTTTCTTAAAGTTCCTGAATTTGAAATATTTCCAAATGAAATTCAAATCTTTTCAACAACCCTTTTCATTTATTTAAATGGAAGAAGTCATGTCATCTTCTCTCTAGGGTTTTGTGATGAAATAAATATGAATTCTTGGAGATCAGAAAGAAAGTGAAAGTTTTGGGAAGTCATTTTATTCCCTCTCATTTAACTTTCAAAAAGTTTCGAATTTCACTGAATTTCACACAAGCAACCACACCACAATCAAACAATCAATCAAATCTATTTATTTAATATAACATTCCAAAATTAGAATTTTGGGATTTTACAAACCTACCACCCTTAAAATGAATCTCGTCCTCGTGATTCAGAGAGGCTAGCAAGAATTAGGTTAGGTTCGGGGTCTTCTCAAAATCCATTGATCGCCATTGGGGGTGTGGGGTGCTACCACCCTTAGAAGCATGGTTACAGTTCCATCAAAACTCGTATAATCCATCCTTATTCTTGACAGTGTCAGTCTTCTCAAATTCTCGGGAAAATTCCTTTTTTGGGGCTCTTCCGATAGTGGAATAACCTTTTCCCTCGATTATTGTGTCCATTTCTTCTTGCTAAGGTTCTTCTGTGACTGGACCTTCTTAGTTGATGGGTCTAGCGCCAATACTAAACAACTATCGATATCTCATGGTGGTCAACCATTTACAGTTTCTCCTGCAGGAAATGGGTCTGGGCTTCATTCTCACCGTATGCCATACGATTGTCAATAGGTGCCTTGTACAAGGGAAAGTACTTATACCATTCTAAGGTTTAAACAAGGTTTCGATCGTTGTCTCTCTACTATGAGCAAGTCACTCAGATTTACCATCCCATACAGCAAGGCGAATAAAAAGAGTAAGTCGGTATGGTGATCAATCCATCCCGCACCCAAATCATTACCTTGTATATGGTTTAGCGAATCTCGTATTCTAACACTCGGTCTTCCTCACTAGCATTGCAGAATTTCTCTTGTCCACGAACTGGGTTCGGAAAAAAATCCATTGGTTCTGCAAGCCAAAGAAACATCTACCGTTCCTTCACAAATCTCAGGTTTTGCGTTACTCCTATGAAATCGTTGGTGGGTAAGGTCGTAATCTCCTCCAGGGTTTTTTTCCCTCAACAAGAGTGTGCTTGCTTCTTGGCAGATCCTGGGGCATGTGGGTTATGGCCCATCTCATCACTTGTAAACCTTGAACTCATCGTTGGGGCAACTGATCATTATTCCAACATCCAAGTTCCTAGCATTCTTAAATCCATCCAATTGTACTATCTCCCTTCCTTCTATGGGTACCAAGCTAAGACGGGATTACTCATACTCATCATGGAGTTACAATTGCTCCATATTACCAACATTATACCTCCTTTATATCCAATAGTACTTCATCCGTTAATATTCTTGGGGTATCCCACATATCGAGACAAAACTCATACTTATTTTGTTCGAAATCCACTCTGTGGCATATCATTCTCCTTTCCAGGGGTCAAGGGTCTTCACAGTTACTACCACCCTTGAAATGCACAAACTCATCCATAGACCATATTTCTAATATCCTCGAAAATGGTCAAAATCTTTCTTCATAGAGTCGCAACTCATAAGCATCCAAATCAGTACCAATGATGCTAACTTTATTGAATCTCATATTCTTACAATCTCCTGCATTTCCATTACATGCCTCAACTCAACACCTCAATAATAAAAGAATTGTACCCGCTGCTAATACTATTTTCTCACAGACACAACTAATTATCACAAGTCTCCTTCTCCTTGGGATAATCTCTGGCAAAGTGCCCTGCTTCATTACAACGAAAACATATTACTTCTGACAAGTTTCGAGGTTTCCTTTTTGGGCAACTGCTGAAGTAGTGCCCTGACTCCTTGCACCTAAAACAGGTGATATGACTCAGGTCCTTCCTGGAATCCAATCTACTTATCTTCCTGGACTTTTCCATTCCAATCAGGGCTTTTGATAACCCAGAAGTATAGGGGATCGCAACAGTTTTCGAGGGTAGAGTATTCAACCCAAATTTATTGATTCAACACATGGGGAGCCAAAGAATATCCTCAAGTATTAGCAGCTGAGTTGTCAATTCAACCACACCTGGAAACTTAATATCTGCAGCAAAGTATTTAGTAGCAAAGTAATATGATAGTAGTGGTAACAATAGCAAAAGGTAATGATAGCAAAAGTAATGTTTTTGGTATTTTGTAGTGATGATAGCAATAGCAACGGAAAAGTAAATAAGCGAAGAACAATATATGGAAATCTCATAGGCAATGGATCGGTGATAGAGAATTATGCTGGATGCGGTTCATCATGTAATAGTCATAACCTAGGGTGACACAGAACTAGCTCCAATTCATCAATGTAATGTAGGCATCTATTCTGAATATAGTCATACATGCTTATGGAAAAGAATTTGCATGACATCTTTTGTCCTACCTCCCGTGGCAGTGGGGTCCTAGCAGAAACTAAGGGATATTAAGGCCTCCTTTTAATAGAGTACCGGACCAAAGCATTAACACATAGTGAATACATGAACTCCTGAAACTACGGTCATCACCGGTAAGTATCCCGATTATTGTCACTTCGGGGTTAATAGATCATAACACATAATAGCTGACTATAGACTTGCAAGATAGGATCAAGAACTCTCATATATTGATGAAAACATAATAGGTTCAGATCTGAAATCATGGCACTCGGGCCCTAGTGATAAGCATTAAGCATAGCAAAGTCATAGCAACATCAATCTCAGAACATAGTGGATACTAGGGATCAAACCCTAACAAAACTAACTTGATTAGATGATAAATCTCATCCAACCCATCACCGTCCAGCAAGCCTACGATGGAATTACTCACGCACGGCGGTGAGCATAATGAAATTGGTTATGGAGGAAGGTTGATGATGATGATGTCGACAGATTCCCCTCTCCGGAGCCCTGAACGGACTCCAGATCAGGCCTCCCAAGAGGTTTTAGGGCTTGGCGGCGGCTCTGTATCGTAAAACGCGATGAATCCTTCTTCTTTTTTCTCCTCAAAAGCAAATATATAGAGTTGGAGTCGAGGTCGGAGGAGCTCCAGGGGGCCCACGAGGTAGGGGGCGCCCCCTAGGGGGCAGGCGCGTCCCCCACCCTCGTGGCTAGGGTGTGGGCCCCCTGGTCTTCATCTTTGATATGTCTCCAACGTATACATAATTTTTGATTGTTCCATGCTATTATATTATCAAACTTGGATGTTTTATATGCATTTATATGCTATTTTATATGATTTTTGGGACTAACCTATTAACCTAGAGCCCAGTGCCAGTTTATGTTTTTTCCTTGTTTTAGAGTATCGCAGAAAAGGAAAATCAAACGGAGTCCAATTGACCTGAAACTTCACGGAACTTATTTTTGGAAGGAAAGCAACCCGGGAGACTTGGAGTGCACGTCAGGAAAGCAACGAGGGAGCCACGAGGCAGGGGCACGCCCACCCCCCTGGGCGCGCCCTCCACCCTCGTGCCCCCCTGACATATTTCTTCCGCCTATATATATCCATATACCCAAAAATGATCGGGGAACACAATAGATTGGGAGTTCCGCCGCTGGAAGCCTCCGTAGCCACCGAAAACCAATCTAGACCCGGTCTGGCACCCTGCCGGAGGGGGAATCCCTCTCCGGTGACCATGTTCATCATCCCGGCGCTCTCCATGACGAGGAGGGAGTAGTCCACCCTCGGGGCTGAGGGTATGTACCAGTAGCTATGTGTTTGATCTCTCTCTCTCTTTGTCTCGTGTTCTTGATTTGGGACGATCTTGATGTATCGCGAGCTTTGCTATTATATTTGGATCCTATGATGTTTCTTCCTCCCTCTACTCTCTTGTAATGGATTGAGTTTTCCCTTTGAAGTTATCTTATCGGATTGAGTCTTTAAAGATTTGAGAACACTTGATGTATGTCTTGCCGTGCGTATCTGTGGTGACAATGGGATATCACGTGATTCACTTGATGTATGTTTTGGTGATCAACTTGCGGGTTCCGCCCATGAACCTATGCATAAGTGTTGGCACATGTTTTCATCGTGATTCTCCGGTAGAAACTTTGGGGAACTCTTTGAGGTTCTATGTGCTGGTTGAATAGATGAATCTGAGATTGTGTGATGCATATCGTATAATCATACCCACGGATACTTGAGGTGACATTGGAGTATCTAGGTGACATTAGGGTTTTGTTTGATTTGTGTCTTAAGGTGTTATTCTAGTACAAACTCTATGGTTGTTTGTGACACTTATAGGAATAGCCCAACAGATTGATTGGACAGAAATAACTTTGAGGTGGTTTCGTACTCTACCATAATCTCTTCGTTTGTTCTCCGCTATTAGTGGCTTTGGAGTGACTCTTTGCTGCATGTTGAGGGATAGTTATGTGATCCAATTATGTTACTATTGTTGAGAGAACTTGCACTAGTGAAAGTATGAACCGTAGGCCTTGTTTCCTATCATTGCAATACCATTTACTCTCACTTTTTTCATTAGTTACCTTGCTGTTTTTATATTTTCAGATTACAAACACCTATATCTACTATCCATATACCACTTGTATCACCATCTCTTCGCCGAACTAGTGCACCTATGCAATTTACCATTGTATTGGGTGTGTTGGGTACACAAGAGACTCTTTGTTATTTGGTTGCAGGGTTGCTTGAGAGAGACCATCTTCATCCTACGCCTCCTACGGATTGATAAACCTTAGGTCATCCACTTGAGGGAAATTTGCTACTGTCCTACAAACCTCTGCACTTGGAGGCCCAACAACGTCTACAAGAAGAAGATTGTGTAGTAGACATCAAGCTCTTTTCTGGTGCCAGTTCCGGGGAGGCAAGGAAAGCGGCACTAACACCGCGTCAACTAAGCTCTTTTCTGGCGCCGTTGCCGGGGAGGTGAGTGCTTGAAGGTATATCTTTAGATCTTGCAATCGAATCTTTTTGTTTCTTGTATTAGCACTAGTTTAGTTTATAAAAGAAAACTATAAAAAAATGGAATTGAGTTTGCCTCATAGGCCTCATCTTTTTAATATCTTTCGTGAGTATGATGGAAAGGAAAATTGTGCCAAAGTGTTAGAAGAAGAATGCATTAAAATGTTTGGCACTAAATCTTTGAATGATGAGCATGATTGCAATGTTGTTAGTATGAACTCCTTGAATATCCATGGTACTAATGATGATTGCACTAGTTATGATGAAAATGTCTCCTATAAACATGTCAATTTTGTGGAGTGCATTGGGTTTGTAAGTACACACCAAATAGGGAAGATAGATATTGCAAGAGGCATAAGTACTTATAAACTAAATTGTTGCAAGAAAGGCTAGATGATTGTGCTGAAAATTTAAATTTTCTTGGCAGTACTTGTGGACTTTGCAATGAAAGTGGTCATTTAGCTATCAGATGCAAATTGTTTCATGATCTTATCATGTCCAAAAATTGTGATGAGTTGATTTCCCTTGCACATTATAATGAACTTAACTTGCTTACGGGTTGCGAAGAAATGAAACATATAAGTGGGTATCTTCTAGAATTTTCCCGTTATAAACTTCTTGGCTTTGATCTAGAGGAAATTTATATGTATTGTGCGGTGAATTGCATTGAAAATCCTTATATTGCCAATTACATAAAGAAAAGAAAACAAATAGAGGTCGAAGAGAATACTAATGAAAGGGAAGAGACTCCCCAATACCCTCCTATTATTTCTTATGATGAATCAGGTAACGAGGAGGAGCCTTCTATTCAACCAATCTCATTAATAAGGAGCTCCAAAAAGAGGATTGAACCCACACATGATGTGGTGAAGAAGAAGAAAAGAAAAACGAAGAGAGGTAAAAAGACATCTCTCCCAAATAATGCTGCTCCTATTACTATTGTGCCTCATGAAAATATAATTGTGGAAGATGATGCACTTGATGATGATCTCGTTATGCCTATTACTTGTTGTGATGATTATGATTGGGAATATAATGATACTTCTTATGATCTTGAAAATCTTTTTGGCACTTGCTTAGAAGAATATGATAATTGCTATACTATTGGTGCTATCTATACTATTAATGATGAGAGTGATTATGCTTATGATATTAAAAGGCCCAAGCTTGGGAATTCTATGTTTGATGAAGATGATGTTTTTGAGAATATATTTGCTGCAATTAATATGTGTCCCAAGCTTGGGGATGCTACGTTTAATGAATATGATATTTTTAGTCTCCCAAGTTTTGATATACAAATTTATAATGATGATAGCATGCCTCCTACTTATGATGATTATTGTGATGATACTTATGCTATAAAAAGTAGTGATTATATTTATAAAACTTGTCATGATTGTGGTTACCACTTTTCTGAACATTACTCTTTTAATGTGGAAACAATTTATAGTATTCGAGTTTCTTATGATACTCCCACTATTCCGAATGAGAAGAATTTGCTTATGTGGGGAGTAATAAAATTTATATGCTTGTAGATCATGAAAAGAATGCTTTAGGTGCTGGTTATATTGTTAAATTCATTCATGATGCTACTGAAAATTATTATGAGGGAGGAACATATGCTTGTAGGAATTGCAATAATTTCAAGTTTCCCCTCTATGTGCTTAAAATTTTGAAGTTATGCTTGTTTTGCCTTCCTATGCTAGTTGATTCTTGTTCCCATAAGTTGTTTGCTCACAAAATCCCTATGCATAGGAAGTGGGTTAGGATTAAATGTGCTAGTCATATTCTTCATGATGCCCTCTTTATGTTACAATTCTTATCTTTTATGTGAGCATCATAGAAATCATCATGCCTAGCTAGGGGCGTTAAACGATAGCGCTTGTTGGGAGGCAACCCAACTTTATTTTGGTTCCTTGATTTTTGCTCCTGTTTAGTAATAAATAATTCATGTAGCCTTTGTTTAGATGTGGTTTTATGCTTTTAATTAGTGTTTGTGCCAAGTAGAACCTTTGGGAAGACTTGGGGAAAGTCTTGTTGATCATGCTGTAAAAAACATAAACTTTAGTGCTCACGAGAATTGCTGCCATTTTTATTTGGAGAGTGCTATTTAGTTAATTATTTTTCAGATGATTAATAGATAAATCTCATGTTTAGAAATTTATTTGAGAATTTTATGAGTTCCAGAAGTATACGTTTGATCCAGATTACTACAGACTGTTCTGTTTTTGACAGATTCTTTTTTCATGTGTTGTTTACTTATTTTGATGAATCTATGGCTAGTAAAAGAGTTTATAAACCCTAGATAAGTTGGAATATAGTAGATTTAACACCAATCTTCTATATCTAAATAGCTAGCCCCCACTAACCTATTTCTCTCAACATGCAAGCATGCCACCTCATCAAGCAACATGCATTAGAAAAGACCCACTTCAACATTCAATGAGTCATAGGAAAAGGTTGACTTCAACATGCAAACATGCATGTTATATTTAATAAATATTTTACAAAAATAAAATAATCAAACACAATAAACCATATGTATTTTTAGATTTAGCTCACATATTATTTCTCCGAATATTCTTATTTCCATAAAATTATTAATATCTTAGAAAAATATTGCAAAATAATCCCGCAACAACGTGCGGGGCATCGTCTAGTATAAATAAAGAATGAGTTCATTACAGTACCTTGAAGTGGTGTTTTGTTTTCTTTTGCTAATGGAGCTCACGAGTTTTTTGTTAAGTTTTTTGTTGTGAAGTTTTCATGTTTTGGGTAAAGATTCGATGGACTATGGAATAAGGAGTGGCAAGAGCCTAAGCTTGGGGATGCCCAAGGCACCCCAAGGTAAAATTCAAGGACAACCAAGAGCCTAAGCTTGGGGATGCCCCGGAAGGCATCCCCTCTTTCGTCTTCGTTCATCGGTAACTTTACTTGGAGCTATATTTTTATTCGCCACATGATATGTGTTTTGCTTGGAGCGTCATTTTATTTTCTTTTGTTTAGCTTGCTTTTTGAATAAAATACCAAGATCTGAAATTATTAAATGTTAGAGAGTCTTCATATAGTTGCATAATCGTTTGACTACTCATTGATCTTCGCTTATATCTTTCGGAGTAGTTTGTCATTTGCTCTAGTGCTTCACTTATATCCTTTTAGAGCACGGTGGTGGTTTTATTTTATAGAAATATATGAACTCTCATGCTTCACTTATATTATTTTGAGAGTCCTAAACAGCATGGTAATTTTCTTTGGTTATGAAACTAGTCCTAATATGATGGGCATCCAAGAGGGATATAATAAAAACTTTCATATAAGTGCATTGAATACTAAGAGAAGTTTGATACTTGATGATTGTTTTGAGATATGGAGATAGTGATATTAAAGTTGTGCTAGTTGAGTAGTTGTGAATCTGAGGAATACTTGTGTTGAAGTTTGCAAGTCCCGTAGCATGCACGTATGGTAAACGTTGTGTAACAAATTTGAAACATGAGGTGTTATTTGATTGTCTTCCTTATGAGTGGCGGTCGGGGACGAGCGATGGTATTTTCCTACCAATCTATCCCACTAGGAGCATGCGCGTAGTGCTTGGTTTTTGATGACTTGTAGATTTTTGCAATAAGTATGTGAGTTCTTTATGACTAATGTTGAGTCCATGGATTATACACACTCTCACCCTTCCATCATTGCTAGCCTCTTCGGTACCGTGCATTGCCCTTTCTCACATTGAGAGTTGGTGCAAACTTCGCCGGTGCATCCAAACCCCGTGATATGATACATTCTTTCACACATAAACCTCCTTATATCTTCCTCAAAACAGCCACCATACCTACCTATTATGGCATTTCCATAGCCATTCCGAGATATATTGCCATGCAACTGTCCACCATTCCGTTTATCATGACACATTCATCATTGTCATATTGCTTAGCATGATCATGTAGTTGACATAGTATTTGTGGCAAAGCCACCGTTCCTAATTCTTTCATACATGTCACTGTTGGTTCATTGCATATCCCGGTACACCGCTGGAAGCATTCATATAGAGTCATACTTTGTTCTAGTATCGAGTTGTAATCATTGAGTTGTAAATAAATAGAAGTGTGATGATCATCATTTTCTAGAGTATCATCCCAAGTGAGGAATAAAAAAGGGAGAGAAAGGCCACAAAAAAAGAGAAGGCCCAAAGAAAAGAGAAAGGCCATAAAAGAAAAGAGAAGGCCCAAAAAATGAGAGAAAAGAGAGAGGGGGCAATGCTACTATCATTTTACCACACTTGTGCTTCAAAGAAGCACCATGATCTTCATGATAGAGAGTCTCCTATGTTGTCACTTTCATATACTAGTGGGAATATTTCATTATAGAACTTGGCTTATATATTCCAATGATGGGCTTCCTCAAAATGCCCTAGGTCTTCGTGAGCAAGCGAGTTGGATGCACACCTACTAGTTTCTTTTGTTGAGCTTGCATACATTTATATCTCTAATGCACCCGTTGCATGGCAATCCCTACTCCTTGCATTAACATCAATCGATGGGCATCTCCATAGTTCATTGATTAGCCTCATTGATGTGAGACTTTCTCCTTTTTGTCTTCTCCACATAACCCTCATCATCATATTCTATTCCACCCATAGTGCTATATCCATGGCTCACGCTCATGTATTGTGTGAAAGCTGAAAAAAAGTTTGAGATTACTAAACTATGAAAAAATTGCTTGGCTTGTCATCGGGGTTGTGCATGATGAGAGCATTCTTGTGTGACGAAAATGGAGCATGAACAAACTATATGATTTTGTAGGGATGAGCTTTCTTTGGCCATGTTATTTTGAGAAGACATGATTGCTTAGTTAGTATGCTTGAAGTATTATTGTTTTCATGCCAATATTAAACTTTTGTCTTGAATCTTATGGATCTGAATATTCTTGCTACAATAAACAGAAATACATGGATAAATAGCTTAGGTAGAATTCCACATCAAAAATTCTGTTTTTATCATTTACCTACTTGAGGACGAGCAGGAATTAAGCTTGGGGATGCTGATACATCTCCAACGTATCTATAATTTTTGATTGTTCCATGCTATTATATTATCAACCTTGGATGTTTTATATGCATTTATATGCTATTTTATATGATTTTTGGGACTAACCTGTTAACCTAGAGCCCAGTGCCAGTTTCTGTTTTTTTCCTTGTTTTAGCGTATCGCAGAAAAGGAAAATCAAACGGAGTCCAATTGACCTGAAACTTCACGGAACTTATTTTTGGAAGGAAAGCAACCCGGGAGACTTGGAGTGCACGTCAAGAAAGCAACGAGGGAGCCACAAGGCAGGGGGGCACGCCCACCCCCTGGGCGTGCCCTCCACCCTCGTGGGCCCCTCGTGGCCCCCCTGACGTATTTCTTCCGCCTATATATATATCCATATACCCAAAAACGATCGGGGAACACAATAGATCGGGAGTTCCGCCGCCAGAAGCCTTCGTAGCCACCGAAAACCAATCTAGACCCGTTCCGGCACCCTGCCGGAGGGGGAAACATTCTCCGATGGCCATCTTCATCATCCCGATGCTCTCCATGACGAGGAGGGAGTAGTCCACCCTCGGGGCTGAGGGTATGTACCAGTAGCTATGTGTTTGATCTCTCTCTCTCTCTCTCTCATGTTCTTGATTTGGGACGATCTTGATGTATCGCGAGCTTTGCTATTATATTTGGATCCTATGACGTTTCTTCCCCCCTCTACTCTCTTGTAATGGATTGAGTTTTCCCTTTGAAGTTATCTTATCAGATCGAGTCTTTAAAGATTTGAGAACACTTGATGTATGTCTTGCCGTGCGTATCTGTGGTGACAATGGGATATCACGTGATTCACTTGATGTATGTTTTGATGATCAACTTGTGGGTTCCGCCCATGAACCTATGCATAAGGGTTGGCACACGTTTTCGTTGTGATTCTCCGGTAGAAACTTTGGGGCACTTTATGAGGTTCTATGTGCTGGTTGAATAGATGAATCTGAGATTGTGTGATGCATATCGTATAATCATACCCACGGATACTTGAGGTGACATTGGAGTATCTAGGTGACATTAGGGTTTTGGTTGATTTGTGTCTTAAGGTGTTATTCTAGTACGAACTCTAGGGCTGTTTATGACACTTATAGGAATAGCCCAACAGATTGATTGGAAAGAAATAACTTTGAGGTGGTTTCGTACTCTACCATAATCTCTTCGTTTGTTCTCCACTATTAGTGGCTTTGGAGTGACTCTTTGTTGCATGTTGAGGGATAGTTATGTGATCCAATTATGTTATTATTGTTGAGAGAACTTGCACTAGTGAAAGTATGAACCCTAGGCCTTGTTTCCTATCATTGCAATACCATTTACGCTCACTTTTATCATTAGTTACCTTGCTGTTTTTATATTTTCAGATTACAAACACCTATATCTACTATCCATATACCACTTGTATCACCATCTCTTCGCCGAACTAGTGCACCTATACAATTTACCATTGTATTGGGTGTGTTGGGGACACAAGAGACTCTTTGTTATTTGGTTACAGGGTTGCTTGAGAGAGACCATCTTCATCCTACGCCTCCTACGGATTGATAAAACTTAGGTCATCCACTTGAGGGAAATTTGCTACTGTCCTACAAACCTCTGCACTTGGAGGCCCAACAACGTCTACAAGAAGAAGGTTGTGTAGTAGACATCAATCTTTTGCAAGGATTTTTTATTTTATCCGAAAAGATGTTCCGTGAAGTTTCAGGTCATTCCGAGAACTTTTGTTTCTGCACATAAATAACACCATGGTAATTCTGCTGAAAACAGCGTCCGTCCAGGTTAGTTCTATTCAAATCATGCAAGTTAGAGTCCAAAACAAGGGCAAAAGTGTTTGAAAAAGTAGATACGACGGAGACGTATCAACTCCCCCAAGCTTAAACCTTTGCTTGTCCTCAAGCAGTTCAGTTGATAAACTGAAAGTGATAAAGAAAAAACTTTTACAAACTCTGTTTGCTCTTGTTGTTATAAATATGTAAAGCCAGCATTCAAGTTTTCAGCAAAGATTATGAACTAACCATATTCACAATAACGCATTGGTCTCATGTTTACTCATATCAATGGCATAATCAACTAGCGAGCAATAATAAACATAATAGGTTCAGATCTGAAATCATGGCACTCGGGCCCTAGTGACAAGCATTAAGCATAGCAAAGTCATAGCAACATCAATCTCAGAACATAGTGGATACTAGGGATCAAACCCTAACAAAACTAACTCGATTACATGATAAATCTCATCGAACCCATCACCGTCCAACAAGCCTACGATGGAATTACTCATGCACGGCGGTGAGAATCATGAAATTGGTGATGGAGGAAGGTTGATGATGACGATGGCGACAGATTCCCCTCTCCGGAGCCCCGAACGGACTCCAGGTCATCCCTCCCGAGAGGTTTTAGGGCTTGGCGGCGGCTCCGTATCGTAAAACGCGATGAATCCTTCTTGTTTATTTTTTTCTCCCCGAAAGCAAATATATAGAGTTGGAGTCGAGGTCGGAGGAGCTCCAGGGGGCCCACGAGGTAGGGGGCGCGCCCTAGGGTGACAGGCGCGCCCCCACCCTCGTGGCTAGGGTGTGGCCCCCCTGGTCTTCATCTTTTTCAAGGATTTTTTATTATTTCCGAAAAGATGTTCCGTGAAGTTTCAAGTCATTCCGAGAACTTTTGTTTCTGAACATAAATAACACCATGGTAATTCTGCTGAAAACAGCGTCAGTCCGGGTTAGTTCTATTCAAATCATGCAACTTAGAGTCCAAAACAAGGGCAAAAGTGTTTGGAAAAGTAGATACGATGGAGACGCGTCAGCTTCTATTTCTTGTGGGTCATACTCTACTTCCTCTGTCTGGAATTATACTAGGTCCCCATTCAGACAATTTTGGGAGATGTGTCCTTCTTCTCCACATGAATAGCATGACTTGGTGCATGCTTTAATTATGTTTCCTTTATGTGTGTCCTCGACATCTTCCTTTATCACCGGTTCTTCTAAAATTTCCATGAGGGCTCCTTTCATTGCTTCTTTCTTTTGCTGGATGGTTCTTTGTACCACGGGGTAAATGTGACACTACGCAGGGTAGTGGGTAGTCCCTTCACACAAGAAACAAGTGATCTGCCTAGTTGGGCATTCTTCAGCTGTGTGACTTCCTTCACAGTTAGGGCATTCATCCTTGTGTTCTTTATGGGTGTGTCCTATTTCTCCACAGATCTTGCATGCACAAGGTTTTCTCATATCATATCCATAAGGCTTCAATTCCTGGGACACAAGCCGAGACTTTAGCAGAGTCAACTTAAATTCTTTCCAAGTGGTTACTCCTTGCCATCCATTGATGGTTTGGTACATCCTCCACCAAGTAGCAACACCTCTTTCAAAGCAGTGAAGAGAATGTTGGGTCATATCCTTCCCGACTATAGGGTTATTCTTCATGTGATCTTCCATGTTCTGAATCCATTGGTTTGTCTCCAATTGACTTATTGGTCTCGGGAATGTGAGTTCATCTCCATTCAATCTCTATTGGGTACATGGGTTTTGCGGTGGGATAAGAGAGATAGAGAGGGATACACACAATACAAACAATAGTTTTGAAAAGACAGATTTTTATTTTGTGTGGCTATCGGAAAACATCACACAAAGGACAGCTCACAAACGTCGCATCTAACGTAGGTATATAACATGTGTTTGGTCTTCTAAAGGTCAATGTCGCCAAACTCTTCAAGTCTTGTTCATGTCTCCGATGGCTTCTTCCGATCGGGCTTGTCCTTCTTAAGTTCTTCTGCCAGGTCATCTCTGTTGACGCGAAGTCTCCCATGACGTCCTTTAATATTTCTGGAGTTGCGTTCCAAACTTCTGGATTTCAACATCCTTTGTATGAACCACGGTCCTACTGCCCTTTAGTTCATATCGAATCTCCTGTATCTCGAGGTTTTGCTCCTCCAGCTTGGCTACTTTCAGCTTCTGGGTCCTGAGTTCTTCACGAAATACTTCCTTGTCAAATACAACTTCCTAAAGGTCCACCCTAAACTTCTTGATGTAATACTCTAGATCCTGGTGATACACTGGCTAAGGTTAAAACTTCATCTTTTGCTGATAGGTGCTCCATTAGCCCTTTTGTTATCCAATCCTTCCGAAGAAATGTAAGCTCAACTCAGCATGGTGACACTAGCATAAGCGGGCGATAACATCATGAATAGCCGTGTCTATGCCCATGTCTCTTCCATGAGCTATCAGTCCATAGTTGATATCTCCCGCCTTAGTGTTTTCTTGACAAAACTTTTGAGTTTTAACGTTCCATGTTCCGGGCTTTCTCCGACACACCTTGATCTCGGGTATTGACAACTTCATTAGTCTGACAAGTTCCATAAGGGTAGCCTTCCTAGGTCATACCAATCTAGGAATTCTTCAGAGCCTTCAAATTCTCAGAGCCTTCTGAGTCTTCAACTGTTGTAGTTTCCATTATTATAATGCATGGTAAAAATCCTCTTCATTCTGAAGTGGTCTTAGCTGTCCGATATCTTGTACTTCTTGGAGTGGTCTCATCAGTCGAATGTTCGTGTGGTCAAATGGGGAAAGGGGTATAGTCTCACTAAAAGGGAATATTTTCATAAAGCTCGGAAGATAAGAGAGGTAAAAAGATTTTTTTGAAAAGAAAGTTGTAGAGAAAATCTTTCCTCTAGGCTTGCCAGTTTCTAGGGGTCACATCTTACAGTCAACATGTGCTCTGATACCACCTTGTAGCAACCCGACCTCAGACAGTTGCAAGTACTGAAATAAGTGGTAACAGATAGTTTTGTGATATGATAAATTGTAACGAGCAACAAGTAACAAAAGTAAATAAAGTGCAGCAAGATGGCCCAATCCCTTTGTAGCAAAGGACAAGCCGGAACAAACTCTTATAATAGGAAAAAGCGCTCCCGGGGACACATGGGAATATTGTCAAGCTAGTTTTCATCATGTTCATATGATTCGCGTTCGATACTTTGATAATTTGATATGTGGGTGGACCGGTGCTTGGGTGTTGTTCTTACTTGAACAAGCATACCACTTATGATTAACCTCTATTGCAAGCATCCGCAACTACAACAAAAGTATTAAGGTAAACCTAACCATAGCATGAAACATATGGATCCAAATCAGCCCCTTACAAAGCAACGCATAAACTAGGGTTTAAGCTTCTGTCACTCTAGCAACCCATCATCTACTTATTACTTCCCAATGCCTTCCTCTAGGCCCAAATAATGGTGAAGTGTTATGTAGTCGACGTTCACATAACACCACTAGAGGCTAGACAACATACATCTTATCAAAATATCAAACGAATACCAAATTCACATGACTACTCATAGCAAGACTTCTCCCATGTCCTCAGGAACGAACGTAATTACTCACAAAGAATATTCATGTTCATAATCAGAGGGGTAATAATATGCATATAGGATCTGAACATATGATCTTCCACCAAATAAACCAACTAGCATCAACTACAAGGAGTAATCAACACTACTAGCAACCTACTAGCACTAATCCCGGACTTTGAGACCAGAATTGGATACAAGAGATGAACTAGGGTTTGGAGATGAGATGGTGCTGGTGAAGATGTTGATGGAGATTGCCCTCTCCCAATGAGAGGAGCATTGGTGATGATGATGGTGATGATTTCCCCCTCCGGGAGGGAAGTATCCCTGGCAGAACAGCTCTGTTGGAGCTCTAGATTGGATCCGCCAAGGTTCCGCCTCGTGGCGGCGGAGTCTCGTCCCGAAAAGTTCCTTTCTATTTTTTTTCTCATCGAAAGACCTCATATAGGAGAAGATGTGCATCGGAGAGCCACCAGGGGGCCCACGAGGTAGGGGTGCGCGCCCTAGGGGGGGGGCGCCCCCCACCCTCGTGAGAAGGGTGTGGGCCCCCCGGCCTTCATCTTTGGCAAGGATTTTTCTTTATTTCTTTTAAGATGTCCCGTGAAGTTTCAGGACTTTTGGAGTTGCGCAGAATAGGCCTCTAATATTTGCTCCTTTTCCAGCCCAGAATTCCCGCTGCCTGCATTCTCCCTCTTTATGTAAACCTTGTAAAATAAGAGAGAATAGCCATAAGTATTGTGACATAAAGTGAAATAACAGTCCATAATGCGATAAATATTGATATAAGAGCATGATGCAAAATGGACGTATCAACTCCCCCAAGCTTAGACCTCGCTTGTTCTCAAGAGAAAAGCCGATAACAATAAATATGTCCTCATGTTTAGAGGTAGAGGCGTCGATAAAAAAAATATGGACATGAAGGCATCATGATTGTTCTTATAACAACAACATATATAGGTTTTGTCATATGATTGCTTATGTTCAAGTGATGATCTATTCACAATGCAAAAGTATAAATCATAAACCTTATTGGGCTCCAACAAACTATAAAATCAGTCATTGAAGCAATTGCAATTTATCATAACATCGGAAAGAGTCTATGTCAGAGCTAAAAAGCAAGTCCACATACTCAACTATCATTTAGTCCTCCATAATTGTTAACACTCACGCGATACTTGTGGTTACAGAGTTTTAAGCGGACACAAAGAAAGATAGGGGCTTATAGTTTTGCCCCACAACCTTTTACCTCAAGGGTAATGTCAACAATAATGGTTCATGCTCCCCTACATCCAATTAGATATATATATATATATATATATATATATATATATATATATATATATATATCATGTTCTTTCCAACATGCTGAGCTTGCCAAAGGATAAAATGAAAAAGGAAAGGTGAAGATCACCATGACTCTTGCATAGGGTAGAAGATAATAATAAAGGATATGCCCTTCGCAGAGGGAAGCAGAGGTTGCCATGCGCTTTTATGGTTGGATATATAAAATCTCAATGCGAAAGAACGTCACTTTATATTGCCCCTTGTGATATGAACCTTTATTATGCAGTCCGTCGCTTTTATTACTTCCACATCACAAGATCGTATAAAGCTTATTTCTCCCACACCAATCAATCATACATATTTAGAGCAATTTTTATTGCTCTGCACCGATGACAACTTACTTGAAGGATCTTACTTAATCCATAGGTAGATATAGTGGACTCTCATGGCAAAACTAGTTTAGAGATTTTGGAAGCACAAGTAGTATTTCTACTTAGTGCTGAGAATTTGTCTAGCATGAGGGGGAAAGGCAAGCTCAACAAGTTAGAGGAACCATGACAACATACTTTATCTCAGATATAAGAAAGACATAACTCATTACGTTGTCTTCCTTGTCCAACATCAACTCTTTAGCATATCATATTTTAATGAGTGCTCCCAATCATAAAAGATGTCAACGATAATATATCTATATGTGAAAACCTCTCTTTCCTTATTACTTCCTATTAATTGCAACAATGACCAAAGCTATGTCTGCCAATTCCCAACAACATTTAATCATCATACTCTTTCTATCTGAAGTCATTACTCTTAATAGGATCAATATGAACTTTTTGTTTCTTTTTATTCTTTTTCTCTTTTCTTTTATTCACCCAAGATCATGGCAAAATAACCAAGCCCTTGACTCAACACTAATCTTTATTATATATAACTCACGGACTTGATTACATAGAGAGATCATAAAGCAAAACTCAAAACTAGATCATGCCATAAACTTTATTCTACTAGATCAAGATACTACTAATAGGATCGAACTAAAAAACGGTAAATGTAGGAGTTGTGATTGTGATACGATACCGGGGCACCTCCCCCAAGCTTGGCAGTTGCCAAGGGGAGTGCCCATACCCAGATACTCAATTCTTCTTTGTTGGAGGAGACGTCGGAGGTGTTGTAGGCTTAGTTGATGGCTTAGGCTTCTCCCTTAATTTGCGCTTGAGAACAACATTTTGATCCCTCAGATCATCAATTTCCCACTCCAGGTTTAATATCTTTTTGCATAGGTCCTGCTTATTTTCCTGCAAGAGACGAAAATGGATAAACTCGAACTTGGGTTTCTTTACCCTATCAGGGAGACTTGACTTTTTGAACTCCACGTGCATGTCCCCAAGTTGAGGTAATGGTGCTTCATCTTCATCTGAGCTCGTCTCCTCCTTCCCCTTGGGTTCATAGTCCTCTTCTTCCTCCGTGGTCCATCCATTATGTTCCACATCTCCATAGACCTTTGGATTTGCTAAGTAATCATCCACATAGCTTTCTCCTTCTGAATCCTGGGAAGACATGTTGATTTAATCTGCAACAAGACAGCTCGAAACAAAGACAGGAGATTTTTGCGTGATACGGAAGTCAAAACCTTCGGGAGAATATATAATGAATTTTTACCGACCAAAATACGTAACGTGCAAGAAAACGGAGTCCGGAAGGCACACGAGGTGCTCACGAGGTAGGGGGTGCACCCACCACCCTCGTGGGGCCCTCGTGTCCTTCCCGGACCGCTACTTATTTTTCTATTTTTCTAAATATTCCAAAACGGAGAAATATTTCCTTAAAAATTGTTTTGGAGTCGGTTTACTTACCATACCACATACCTATTCCTTTTCGGAGTCTGAAACGTTCCGGAAAGTATCCCTTATGTATTCCTCTGGGGTAATGGTTTCAATAATATTGGTTTCAACATTTATGGGATTACCTGAGATATAATGTTTAATTCTTTGACCATTTACCACCTTCAGATTTGTGCCCTCGAAGTTGTTGATTTTTATGGCACCGGAACGATAGACCTCCTCGATGACATAGGGGCCTTCCCATTTAGAGATAAGTTTTCCTGCAAAAAATCTTAAATGAGAGTTGTGAAGCAATACATAATCACCTACATTAAACTCACGCTTTTGTATCCTTTTGTCATGCCATCTTTTAACTTTTTCTTTTAACAACTTGGCATTTTCATAAGCTTGGGTTCTCCATTCATCAAGTGAGCTAATATCAAATAAGCTCTTCTCACCAGCAAGTTTAAAATCATAGTTGAGCTCTTTAATAGCCCAATATGCCTTGTGTTCTAGTTCGAGAGGTAAGTGACATGTTTTTCCATAAACCATTTTATACGGAGACATACCCATAGGATTTTTGTATGCAGTTCTATAAGCCCATAATGCATCATAAAGTTTCTTAGACCAATTCTTTCTAGACCTATTAACAGTCTTTTGCAAAATTAATTTGAGCTCTCTATTGCTCAATTCTACTTGACCACTAGACTGTGGGTGATAAGGAGATGCAATTCTATGATTAACATCATATTTAGCAAGCATTTTACGGAAGGCACCATGAATAAAGTGTGAACCACCATCAGTCATTAAATATCTAGGGACTCCAAACCTCGGAAAAATAACTTCCTTAAGCATTTTAATAGAAGTGTTATGATCAGCACTACTAGTTGGAAAGCTTCTACCCACTTAGTAACATAATCAACAGCAACTAAAATATGTGTGTATCCATTAGAGGCAGGAAAAGGTCCCATATAATCAAAGCCCCAAACATCAAACGGTTCAACAACAAGTGAATAATTCATAGGCATTTCTTGACGTCTACTAATATTACCAATTCTTTGACATTCATCACAAGACAAGACAAACTTACGGGCATCCTTGAAGAGAGTAGGCCAATAAAAACCAGATTGCAATACCTTATGTGCAGTTCTATCTCCAGCGTGGTGTGCTCCATAAGACTCAGAATGACACTTGCGTAGGATCTGTTCCTGTTCATGCTCAGGTACACAACGTCTAATAACACCATCTACTCCTTCCTTATAAAGATGTGGGTCATCCCAAAAGTAATGTCTCAAGTCATAGAAAAACTTTTTCTTTTACTGGTATGTGAAGCTAGGTGGTATAAACTTAGCAACAATATAATTAGCATAATCAGCATACCATGGAGTACTATGAGAAGTTATAACATTTAATTGTTCATCAGGAAAGTCATCATTAATAGGTAGTGGGTCATCAAGAATATTTTCTAACCTAGACAGGTTGTCTGCAACGGGGTTCTCAGCTCCCTTTCTATCAACAATATGCAAATCAAATTCTTGTAGCAAGAGAACCCATCTAATAAGTCTAGGTTTAGCATCTTTCTTTTCCATAAGATATTTAATAGCAGCATGATCAGTTTGAATAGTTACTTTAGAATCAACAATATAAGATCTGAACTTATCACAAGCAAATACAACTGCTAAAAGCTCTTTGTCAGTAGTAGCATACTTCCTTTGAGCATTGTCTAGAGTCTTACTAGCATAATGAATAACATTTAATTTCTTATCAACTATTTGCCCTAGAACAGCACCTACAGCATAATCACTAGCATCACACATAATTTCAAAGGGTAAATTCCAATCAGGTGGCTGAACAACAGGTGCAGAGACTAATGCTTTCTTAAGTATTTCAAATGCTTCTACACAATCATCATCAAAGATAAATGGTATATCTTTTTGCAATAAATTAATCAGAGGCCAAGAAATTTTTGAGAAGTCCTTAATGAACCTCCTGTAAAATCCGGCGTGACCAAGGAAACTTCTTATACCTTTGATGTCCTTGGGACATGGAATCTTTTCAATAGCATCAACCTTGGCTTTATCAACTTCAATACCTCTTTCAGAAACTTTATGCCCCAAGACAATACCTTCATTAACCATAAAGTGGCAAATTTCCCAATTGAAGACAAGATTAGTTTCTTCACATCTCTACAAAACTCGATCAAGATTGCTCAAGCAATCGTCAAAAGAGGAACCATAGAAGGAAAAGTCGTCCATGAAAACTTCACAAATCTTTTCACAAAAGTCATAGAATATAGCCATCATGCATCTTTGAAAGGTAGCAGGTGCATTACATAAACCAAAAGGCATACGTCTATAAGCAAAAGTACCAAAAGGGCATGTAAAAGTAGTCTTTGATTGATCTCTAGCCGACACAGGTATTTGAGAGAAACCAGAATAACCATCCAGAAAGCAATAGTGTGTATGTTTGCATAATCTTTCTAGCATTTGATCAATAAAAGGTAAGGGGTAATGATCTTTCTTAGTAGCTTTATTTAATTTGCGGAAATCAATTACCATCCTATAACCTGTGATAATTCTTTGTGGAATCAATTCATCTTTATCATTTGGGACAACAGTAATACCTCACTTCTTAGGGACACAATGGACAGGACTTACCCACTCACTATCAGCAACGAGATAGATTATACCTGCCTCCAGAAGCTTGAGTATTTCTTTTCTTACCACTTCTTTCATTTTAGGATTCAGACGTCGTCGAGGATCACGAATTGGTTTGGCATCTGCTTCCAAATTTATTTTATGTTGACATAGAGTGGGACTAATGCCCTTAAGATCATCCAGAGTATATCCAATAGAAGCACGATGCTTCTTCAAAGTTTTCAATAATCTTTCTTCTTCATGCTCTGAAATGTTAGCACTAATAATAACAGGATATATCTTCTTTTCATCAAGATAAGCATATTTAAGATTATCAGGCAACGGTTTAAGCTCAAACACGGGATCACCCTTGGGTGGAGGAGGATCCCCTAAAATTTCAACAGGCAAATTCTCTTTCAGAATAGGTTCCTGTTTAAAGAATACTTCATCTATTTCCCTTCTTTCATTCATGAACATATCATTTTCATGGTCTAGCAAATAGTGTTCTAAAGGATCACTAGGAGGTACGGCAATAGAAGCAAGACCAATAATTTCATCCTTACTAGGCAATTCTTCCTCACGATGTTGTTTACTAAATTTAGAGAAATTAAACTCATGAACCATATCATCCAAACCAACAGTAACAATATTCTTAGTGCAGTCTATGGTAGCATTGACAATATTTAAGAATGGTCTACCAAATATAATTGGACAAAAGCTATCTTGTGGGGAACCAAGAACAAGAAAATCAGCAGGATATTTAGTTTTCCCACACAAGACTTCAACATCTCTAACAATTCCCATTGCTGAAATAGTATCTCTATTGGCAAGTTTAATTATGACATCAATATCTTCTAACTCAGCAGGTGCAATTTCATTCTTAATTTCTTTGTATAAGTCATGAGGTATAACACTAGCACTAGCACCCATATCACATAAGCCATGATAAAAATGATCTCTTATTTTAACAGAAATAACAGGCACGCCTACCACAGGTTTATGTTTATCTTTAGCACAAGGTTTAGCAATTCTAGTAGTTTCACCTTCGAACTGAATAACATGCCCATCAATATTATGAGACAAGAGATCTTTAACAATAGCAATATTAGGTTCTACTTTAACTTGCTCAGGAGGTGTATAAGTTCTAATATTGCTTTTACGAACAACAGTTGAAGCTTTAGCATGATCCTTTATTCTAACAGGGAAAGGTGGTTTCTCAATATAAGAAGTAGGAACAATAGGATCATTATAAGTGACAGTCTTTTCTTCAACTTTAATAGGTGCAGCTACTTTTACTTCTATGGGAGGATGATATTTAAACCAGTTCTCCTTAGGGAGATCAACATAAGTAGCAAAGGATTCACAGAAAGAAGCTACTATCTCAGAGTCAAGTCCATATTTAGTGCTAAACTTACGGAAAATATCAGTATCCATAAAAGATTTAACACAATCAAACATAGGTGTCATCCCTGACTCCTTACCTTCGTCGAGGTCCCAATATTCAGAGTTGCGTTTAATTCTATCCAATAAATTCGATCTGAATTCAATAGTCTTCATCATAAAAGAGCCAGCACAAGAAGTATCGAGCATGTTGCGATTGTTTTCAGAAAGCCGAGCATAAAAACTTTGCATAGTTATTTCTCTCTGGAGCTCATGATTGGGGCATGAATATAACATTGATTTAAGCCTCCCCCAAGCTTGAGCGATGTTTTCTCCTTCGCGAGGCCAGAAATTATATATATAATTGTGATCACGATGAACAAGATGCATAGGGTAATACTTTTGATGAAATTCCAGCTTCAATCTTTTATAGTCCCACGATCTCATATCATCACATAGCCTATACCATACCAATGCATCTCCCTTCAAAGATAAAGGGAATACCTTCTTCTTAGCAACCTCATTGGGTATACCTGCAAGCTTAAATAATCCACAAACTCCATCCACATATATTAAGTGCTCATCAGGATGCTTTGTTCCATCTCCTGTAAAAGGATTAGCTAGCAGTTTTTCCATCATAGCCATAGGAAATTCAAAAGGAGTTTCATTTTCAATAGGTTCAGTAGGTTGAGGAGCAACTCTTTGCTCTACTGGACAGGGTAAGATACCCCGAACAAGCCCATCAGAGAATTACTTTCCATAGTAACAAGTGACAGTAAATTTCAGCACACTATATGAATTTTTCCTTACCAAATTCCACCTACCAAAGGCGCTACACTCCCCGGCAACGGCGCCAGGAAAGAGTCTTTATGACCCACAAGTATAGGGGATCTATCGTAGTCCTTTCGATAAGTAAGAGTGTCGAACCCAACGAGGAGCAGAAGGAAATGATAAGCGGTTTTCAGAAAGGTATTCTCTGCAAGTATTGAAATAAGTGGTAACAGATAGTTTTGTGATATGATAAATTGTAACGAGCAACAAGTAACAAAAGTAAATAAAGTGCAGCAACATGGCCCAATCCTTTTGTAGCAAAGGACAAACCGGAACAAACTCTTATAATAGGAAAAAGTGCTCCCGAGGACACATGGGAATATCGTCAAGCTAGTTTTCATCACGTTCATATGATTCGCGTTTGATACTTTGATAATTTGATATGTGGGTGGACCGGTGCTTGGGTGCTATTCTTACTTGAAGAAGCATCCCACTTTTGATTAACCTCTATTGCAAGCATCCGCAACTACAACAAAAGTATTAAGGTAAACCTAACCATAGCATGAAACATATGGATCCAAATCAGCCCCTTACGAAGCAACGCATAAACTAGGGTTTAAGCTTCTGTCACTCTAGCAACCCATCATCTACTTATTACTTCCCAATGCCTTCCTCTAGGCCCAAATAATGGTGAAGTGTTATGTAGTCGATGTTCACATAACACTACTAGAGGCTAGACAACATACATCTTATCAAAATATCAAATGAATACTAAATTCACATGACTACTCATAGCAAGACTTCTCCCTTGCCCTCAGGAATGAACGTAATTACTCACAAAGCATATTCATGTTCATAATCAGAGGGGTAATAATATGCATATAGGATCTGAACATATGATCTTCCACCAAATAAACTAACTAGCATCAACTACAAGGAGTAATCAACACTACTAGCAACCTACTAGCACCAATCCCGGACTTTGAGACAAGAGTTGGATACAAGAGATGAACTAGGGTTTGGAGATGAGATGGTGCTGGTGAAGATGTTGATGAAGATTGCCCTCTCCCAATGAGAGGAGCGTTGGTGATGACGATGGTGATGATTTCCCCCTCCGGGAGGGAAGTATCCCCGGCAGAACAGCTCTGCTGGAGCTCTAGATTGGATCTGCCAAGGTTCCGCCTCGTGGCGGCGGAGTCTCGTCCTGAAAAGTTCCTTTCTATTTTTTTTCTCATCGAAAGACCTCATATAGGAGAAGATGGGCATCGGAGAGCCACCAGGGGGCCCATGAGGTAGGGGGCACGCCCTAGGGGGGGCGCCCCCCACCCTCATGAGAAGGGTGTGGGCCCCCTGGCCTTCATCTTTGGCGAGGATTTTTCTTTATTTCTTTTAAGATGTCCCGTGAAGTTTCAGGACTTTGGGAGTTGCGCAGAATAGGCCTCTAATATTTGCTCCTTTTCCAGCCCAGAATTCCAGCTGTCGGCATTCTCCCTCTTTATGTAAACCTTGTAAAATAAGAGAGAATAGCCATAAGTATTGTGACATAAAGTGAAATAACAGCCCATAATGCGATAAATATCGATATAAGAGCATGATGCAAAATGGACGTATCAACGGTCAAGTCTCTGTGCTTAAGTGTCATCCCTGGATCGGTATGCTGACACACACAATACTCGAGGATTTATAACAAAGGTAAATCATATGTATAAAGTAATGTAAATACTATTACCTCAATCCAAATAGCGGAAGTAACAACAAGGTTGTGGTTTCCCATCAACACCAATGACAAAGTTGAGTGTAGAAATCGCAACCCTAACGTATCACTTACTCGTCATAAGATTCCTACAACATGAGTCGTTGCAGCCACAAAGGGTCAGTACATTGAATGTACGGGCAAATTCACACCATAGGATAATGATGAATAATAGCTATCACTACATGCATATTTGGCTGGTGGAAAGCTCTAAGTTTAATTTTTGCATAAAGCCAATTTTTCCCTACCTCAAAGGAATATATTTTATTTAACTACCAAGTTGGTTGAAAACATTGAGAAGGTTCCTCCAACTCAATCCCAAATTAATAATTAGAACCCAACAAATTAATTAAGTAAAGTGATGAGATCAACTTGATAATTCAAGAACCTGATACTCAAGATGTCCAAAACCGGGGACATGGCTAACCATGATTAGTTTGTACACTCTGCTAAGGTTTGCACACTTTTCTCCACAAGACTCGATCTCCTCTGTTGGATTTCTCACACTACAAGGTGCTTGAGAAACAGATGACCGAGACACAGTTTTTCAGAAGCATTAACTCTAACACCGGGTAGACCATACCAACCTACATCCCCTATATCTGCTAGCCTACCACTGGAAGAGGTCATGCAACTTACTCCACTATGCTAGAGCCCATAATATCTTGTGGCTGCACACGGAAGTTTCTAGCATGAATAATCTTATGATCCCTTTGAGCCTGGGTGGCGAACCAAAGAGGACAGCACTGGTATATCCCCAGGTGCCCGCAACCAATCCACCCAGATGTGTATTTAAGTAGCCACCTTAAGTTAACCATTAATTAACAATCTCACATCTGTCATGGATACACTCAAACCCAATCCATGTCTACGAGCATAGCATGGCAGTATAAGCATAATGTAGAAGTAACTCCCAGGGTTTGATAATAAAAAGGGCAATAGGTTCTACCTCATCATCTACTTCCCAAAACCCACATGTTAAGAGATCATACTCATGCAATGTTTGAGGGTTGTAACTAATGCATAAAAACTGGGTATAAAATATGATCAAAGTGTGAACTTGCCTTGTACTGTTGATGAAGATGATTCGCACTCATAACTCCTGATAGTTCTACTCGTCACACTCCGATCAATCTATCATAAGCAAGCAATAGTAACCACACATGAGCAATCATGCAAAAGAATCGAAGAAAAGATATCGGAAAACTCCAAAAAAACAAATAAACCCTTGCAACAAAAAACAATTTCTAACAGTACCAAAATTGTGTGTATTTGGCCTTATCAGAAAGTTTAGGTCAAGAGCTTCAATTTGCATAAAGAATCAACTCAATCGGAGTTATAAAACTCAAGTTACGATCAAACGAAGTTTGAATTCAAATTTTAAAACTTTCAAAAAAATATGTTTAATTTGTTTTACTGGATAGAGGGGATCATAACGAAGAAGTGGGCGTTGGTTTTGTTGGATTTGGACAAACGAGTAAAAAGTAGTGAGGGTTTAAAGATCAGGGGCTAAACTATAAACAAAATAATTGCATCTAGGTCCCTAGCCGAAATAAAAAAAGAAAAGGAAAAAAATCTATCGAGTGAACCCTCGCTACAGAACCTAAACCGACGAAACCGTTCGCTACAAAGGTCTAAACGACGAACATTCTCTAAATAACTAGACTAATAAAAACCAGGTTTTCTTAAAAGAAAAACGGAAAAAAACCAGGAAACTGATCTAGGGTTTGGTTTATGCCGGTCCATGGCAGTTCCGACGGCCGGTCGTCGGCGGCGGCGGCCACGGCGAGGCGGGGCAGCAGCGACGGCGGCGCTCGGGTGGCGGCGGCTTGCGGCGCTGCACGGGGCAAAGCGCGGGCGGCTCCGCTGTGCGGCGCGGCAGCGGATCGGCGGAGGCGGTGCAGGCTATGCGCGGCGGCGGCGAGATGCGGTCCAGGGGCCCCGGTGGGTGGAGTATATATAGAGGGGGCGGCAGACTACGGGAGGCGTGCCCGAGTTAGAGTCCGATGGCGGCGGCGACGTACATGAGCTGGTGTCCTGCGGGAGGTCGGTGACGATGCGGCTGGGCTGGGCCTGGCTGGCTAGCTGGGCCGGCCCAGTCGGAGGAACGGTTTTTTAAACATTTTTTATAGACAACCAAAAATAGAATAAACCATACAAAATAAAAATATAATATAGGCATATTATATATCAAAATTTCCAGAAAAAGATTTTCTACGAATTGAACATTTTTCTAGCATCAAATAAAATTCACACAAATTTAAATAAAGCAAAGAGTGCTACTGATGCAATAAAACCCAATAAAAATCATTTTAAAAAATACCAAAATGATTTCAAATTTATTTCTCTCCAATTTTCTGATCTAGGGAATCATTTTACCCTATTTTCCATTTATTTTATTGTTGGAGAAAAATAATTTGAATAAAACCCAAACAACTCCAAATATAAAATAATTTCAAAGGGACTTTAAATTTGATTCTTTTAAACTTCTAACTCATATTTCATATGTTTTGAAGAAGTAATTTTATCTTCTCTCATGAAAATCATTGAGTTGCTTAAAGTTTCTGAATTTGAAATATTTCCAAATGAAATTCAAATCTTATCAACAACCCTTTTCATTTATTTAAATGGATAAAGTCATGTCATCTTCTCTCTAGGGTTTTGTGATGAAATAAATTTGAATTCTTGGAGATCAAAAAGCAAAGTGAAAGTTTTGGGAAAGTCATTTTATTCCCTCTCATTTAACTTTCAAAAAGTTTCGAATTTCACTCAATTTCACACAAGCACCCACACCACAATCAAACAATCAATTAAATCTATTTATTTAATATAACATTCCAAAATTTATAATTTTGGGATGTTACAACACTCCCCTTGGCTTCCGCCAAGCTTGGGGGAGGTGCCTCGGTATCATATCATCCCACTATCTTTTTGCTTTTACTTATCTTAGTTTGATCTTTTGCTTTTAGATGAAATAAAGTTTAGTTCGATCCTTTCTTATTTGAGAGTTTGCTTAGTGATTTATCCTTGTAATCATGTGAAAGTTATATAATAAAGTTAGTTTGAGTTTTTGCTTTCTTTACTTTCATGTTGCAAATAAAGAGAACAAATAAGAAAGAAAAAGAGGAAGTAAATAAATATAAGAAAGGAAATAAATCAATAAGATCATATACTAATCCTATGGTTGGTGATAGCACGAGATAAGGAAAAGTTTAAGTAGAAAATTTTATTAGAGATTGACAAGCATAGCATTAGTCAATGATGCAACTCATGAAAGAATTAATAAAGGAAGAGAAGATTCACATATAGATATACTATCCAAGAAATCTTTTGTGATTGTGAGCCCTCATCAAAATATTATACGCCAAAATTGTTGACATTGGACAAGGAAGACAACTTAATGATTTATGTTTGTTTATATTCACATAGAAGTCATATTCTCTGAAATACTTTAACATGTGATGCTTGCCCCTATCTTTGCCAGCCAAAAATTCCACACTGAGTAGAGATACTACTTCTACATCCAAAAACCCTTAAACTCAAATCTTTTTCAAGTGTCCACCATACCTATCTAGGGATTGAGCAAGATTCCTCAAGTAAGTTATCATCGATGCAAAAAGGCAATAAAAATTGCTTCTAAAAGTGTGAGATCATTTAGTGTAAGAGAAAATTGAGCGTTGTATGAACTTGGATGACAAAGAATAAAAGCGCCAGACTGCATAATAAATGTTGTCATATTAAGGGGCAATACAACATGACGTTCTCTTGCACTAAGGTATTGAGCATACAAACAAATAAGCGCATGGCAACCTCTGCTTCCCTCTGGGAAGGGCCTATCCTTTAATTTTATGCAAAGAGTCAAAGTTTTCCTTCTATTCCTTTTTATTTTCTCTTTTGGCAAGCATCATGTGGTGAGGAAAGATCTAGGCACATATGTCCAGTTGAATATGGGTGGCATGAGTTATTATTGTTGACATCACCCTTGAGGTGAGTACGTTGGGAGGAAAAATCATAAGCTCCTATCTTTCTATGTGTTTGGTTGAAACGTTTTGCTCATGGGTACGAGGTGAGTGTTACCAATCATAAGAAGACTATATGATGGTTGAGTATGTGGACTTGCCTAAAGGCTCCAACATGTGACTCTTCCTGAAAAGATGCTGAATTGTAGTTGCAAAGTTGACTGAGAACATAGTTTGTCAGTTTCTAATAGATTTTTTGCTTTATACTTCGATTGTGTGATGAACTATTGCTTATTCATGAGAAGTATATGATGAAAGTTCTATGATAAAAGTCCTATGTTTAATTTTGTTGCTGTTATAATAATCAACATGATGCTTCTATGTCCGTATTTTGTTTTTACCGAGACCTCTCTCTCAAAGCATGTGGACATGTTTTTCGATTTCGGTTTTCGCTTGAGGACAAGCGAGGTCTAAGCTTGGGGGAGTTGATATGTCCATTTTGCATCATGTTTTATTACTGTTAATTATAATGTTTTATCCATAATAATGCTTTTTGGAGTAATTCTAATGCCTTTTCTTTCATAATTTGCAAGGTACACACCAAGAGGGAGAATTCCGGCAGCTGGAATTCTGGACCTGAAAAAACTATCTCAGGCTACCTATTCTGCACAACTCCAAACAAGCTGAAACTTGACGGTGATTTTTTATGAAATATATAAGAATTACTGAAGCAAATAACTACCAGAGGGGGCCACCAGGTGGGCACAACCCACCTGGGCACGCCAGGGCCCCCTAGCGCGCCCTAGGGGGTTGTGGCCTCCTCGGCCCACCTCCGGTGCCCATCTTTTGGTATATAAGGCATTTTGACCTAGAAAAAAAATAAGAGGAAGACTCTCGGGACGGAGCATTGCCGTCTCGAGGCGGAACTTGGGCAGGAGCACTTTTGCCCTCCAGCGGAGCGATTCCGCTGGGGGCTTCCCTCCCGGAGGGGGAAATCATCGTCATCATCACCACCAACCACTCTCCATCTTGGGGAGGGCAATCTTCATCAACATCTTCAACAACACCATCTCATATCAAACCCTAGTTCCTCTCTTGTGTTTAATCTTGTTACCGGGACTATAGATTGGTGCTTGTCGGTGACAAGTAGTGTTGGTTACATCTTGTAGTTGATTACTATATGGTTTATTTGGTGGAAGATTATATGTTCAGATCCATTATGCTATTTAATACTCCCCTGATCATGAACATGTTGATCATTGATAACCCACAAGTATATGGGATCGCAACAGTTTTCGAGGGTAGAGTATTCAACCCAATTTTATTGATTCGACACAAGGGGAGCCAAAGAATATTCTCAAGTATTAGCAGTTGAGTTGTCAATTCAACCACACCTGAAAGGCTTAATATCTGCAGCAAAATATTTAGTAGCAAAATAGTATGGAAGTAACGGTAACGGTGGCAAAAGTAATAGTAGTAGTTTTTGTAGCAATCGTAACAGTGGCAACGGAAAAGTAATTAAGCAAAGATCAATACGTAAAAAGCTCGTAGGCAATGGATCAATGATGGATAATTATGTCGGATGCGATTCCTCATGCAACAGTTATAACATAGGGTGACACAGAACTAGCTCCAGTTCATCAATGTAATGTAGGCATGTATTCTGAATATAGTCATACATGCTTATGGAAAAGAACTTGCATGACATCTTTTGTCCTACCCTCCCGTGGCAGCGGAGTCCTATTGGAAACTAAGGTATATTAAGGCCTCCTTTTAATAGAGTACTGGACCAAAGCATTAATGTGATGCCCTCGATTCAATCATACACTAATCATACACGCAAATGTGTACAATCAAGATCAAGGACTCACGGGAAGATATCACAACACAACTCTAGACACAAATTAAAATAATACAAGCTTTATATTACAAGCCAGGGGCCTCGAGGGCTCGAATACATAAGCTCAAATACACAAGAGTCAGCGGAAGCATCAATATCTGAGAACAGACATAAGTTAACAAGTTTGCCTTAAGAAGGCTAGCACAAAAGCATCTACGATCGAGAAGGCAACGCCTCCTGCCTGGGAGCCTCCTAACTACTCCAAGTTGTCAGCGGCCGTCACATTGTAGTAGGCACCCTAGGGGTAGTAGTAATCATTAGTGGTGTCGTCTGGCTCCTGGGATCCGTCATCTGGTTGCAACAATCGGGTATGGGGGAAAAAGAGGTATCAAAGCAATCGTGAGTACTCATCCAAAGTACTCGCAAGACTTACATCAGATCTAAACTAAGTATGCATCTGTATCAAAGGATAAGGGTTGTATCTGTGGACTAAACTGCAGAATGCCAGAAGAGAAGGGGAAAGCCTAGCCTATCGAAGACTAGCATCTTCTGGAACCCACCATCTTGCAGCAACAGGAGGGAGTAGAGTAGCATAAAGTAAAGTAGTAGAAGTGTTATCAACCTCGGCCAGAGATCCTTTCTCGACCCCCTGCGAGAAAGCAATCCCAAAGCCATACTATCCATTTCTCATATCCATTCATTTCTCATCACAAGTATCCAGTTCTAGTTGTATCGACCGGGATACAACTCCAAGTGTCCGTTACTGTAGGACAGGCTATCGATAGATGTTTTCTTTCCTGCAGGGGTGCACCAACTTACCCATCACGCTCGATTAACTCCAGTTGGGCACACTTTCCTGGGTCATGCCCGGCCTCAGCCAAACAATACGCCGCAACCCGACCTAGGCTTAATAGAGAGGTCAGCACGCCGGACTAAGCCTATGCCCCCAGGGGTGTTGGGCCATCGCTGCCGGAACTCCTGCATGTTGCGTGGGCGGCCGGTGAGCAGACCTAGCTACCTCCTTAAAAAGGCAGGAGCTTACCAGTCCAACCCGACGCGCGCCGCTCAATCGCATGACGTCTATTAATCTTCGGTTGATGCATACGACGCAGAACGCCCATACTATGCCCACGTGATGGTTAGTGCTATCAGGTCAGAGGCCCCTCGGATCAAATATCCAAACCATAATGGATTAGGAGCACGCGGTAACGAGCAGAGACTCATGATCGATGTGACCCCGTCGCCCCGTCTCGAGTACTTGCGGCAATGGCTAAGAATGCCCGACCATGCCTCGTAAGTATCTCGCGGGCACCTTCCAGGTCAACCCGACTCCACATCACTCGCTATTAAGCTCACGCGGGTACCCCTCAGGGCCGACCCGTCTTTAGTAACATGGCTCAGTGCAAAGTCATAGTAACCATAGCAACTGTGTGTCTAACACCAAGGGGAAAACCCGAGGAATCACCCCCGGTGAATTCCACTTGATGTTGTCGTCAAGGTGAACGTAAGAGGATCCACCCTCGAGGTTCACACTTGAGGGGTTGCACGATAGAGCCGTAACAGAAGTGGTTAAGGAGGAAATCACCCTCGATGACCTCGACCGTATAGCTACACTACAGAGATCTCATCAGGAGTGATGTAAGAGGTTCCACCCTCGGCACTCGATGGTAACTCTGCAGAGTCGTACAACTAGGGGGGGTGATGTGCGGTGTTGGGGCCTGGACGTCGATCACGTTCATCGAGTCATCGAACATAAAGCGAGGCAACTGGGACAAGATGGGGTCACTGATGGATCTCTAACCAACCTATACTAAGCAATTTAGAATAAGCAGGTAAGGTAAGAAAGCAGGTAAGAGAAACAGGCTATGCATCAGAGTAGGATCATACATAAAGCAGTAGAGTT
>NC_041382.1:123553511-123568963 GCF_002162155.2 Triticum dicoccoides
GTGCATAACAGGACAACATGCAGAGCTAGACGTGTTCTAACGCGGTGCTACACGCTACCGGTGAAAGGGGAAGTCAACCGGGAATGTTTTCCCGGTTCCAGACCTGTGTCAGACAGAGGACCGGAGGGGGAATGTTCCATGTTCAGCATGCTAGGTTCATGTGACATATGAACGGACCGCGTATTCAGATTCGTCTCGTCGTTCTGAGCAACTTTCATAAATAAAACTTTTTCATCCAAGCTACGATTTATTTTCTATGATTTACTGAAGTTTTAGCAATATTCTGAAATTACTAATAATTCGAAAATAAATGCTAAAATGCTAGATGCACCCAGCAGAGGATACACAGAACTGTACCCAGTGGCTAACAGGTGGGCTAGGGGGTCCCAGTTGATCAGTCAACATTTGACTGGTCAACACGGGGTGGGGTCCCCCTGTCATGCACACCGTTATCTAACTACAGTTTAAATTAACTAATCTAGTTCATTAGTTCAATTAAGATTGATTAATTAAGTTAATTAAGCGATTAACTAACTAATTAATTATTTTTATTAATATGTTTTTACATTTCTTTTTTATCTAAACAAGGGCGTGGGGCCCATATGTCATAGGCCCGAGGGGCCTAACGAGCGCTAGCTTTAGCGGAGCGGAGCCGTGTGCGGGCAAACCCGCCTGGGCGACGGGGAGCCTGCCTAGAAGGGCGCAACGGTGCTGGTGGGCGCCGGCCACGACGGCAGTGGTGGTGGGCGGTGCGGTGGCATCGACGGAGGGCGACGCCGGTGGAGGGTGGCGACAGAGCGGACCGGGCACGTGGAGCAGGTGAGCGGAGCGAGGCGGGGCTTGGCTGCAAGCCGCAGGGGAAGCAGGGCGCACGGTGGTCGGACCGGGGCTATGCCGGTGTGGGCGAGTGGTTGGGGCGCCGTAGCTGGCAGCGGCCAAGGCCACCGGGCGACGGGGAAGACCGGCGAGGGGAAGGGGCGGCCAGTGGCATGGCCTTGGGCCACGGCGAGCGCAGACGCGATCGGTGGGGGTGCAGGCGCTGCGGCGCGGGGGAGCGGGGAGCTAGGCGGCGGTGCGAGCATTAACAGCAGTGCGGGGCGACAGCAGAAGCCATAGTGGTCGCCGACGGGAGCAACAACAGCAACGGCAATTGGCGAGCAGCGGCGGGGGTGCGGCCAGGCGAGGGGCGCATAGGGCGTGCGCCGCGCGGCCACAGACACGGGCAGTGGCGCCCAAGGCATGCAGGAGCTCGGGGGCAGCCACGGTGAGCGGGGCGAATAGGGAAGGAGGCGTACACGGTCTACAGCGATGGAAAGAGGGGGGTGAGCAGGGGGAATCAATGCGGCTCACCCTGGAGGATTCGTGGACGAGCTCGAGGTGGATCGACGGTGGCCTGGAGCAGCAGATCGATGAACGGCGTCCGGCGACCGTGCTAGCGGAAGGAGGCCATGATAGGCATCGATGCGGACGCCTCGATCCGTTGGTGGAGATGATGAAGCCGACGCCGTTGGACCTCCAAGACAACCTCCCATGGCACGAGGAGTCGTCGGTGCACATGGTCGGCGGCGGTGGGGTGACGGTGACGCTTGGTTGAGCTCGGACGCGGGCGGGGGAGAGCAACGGCGGTGTTGGGAAGAAGGGGGAGATGCGGACGGCATTAGGGCGAGGGGGGAGGGCTGCTGCGCAACCATATAGGGCATGAGAGTCGGGGGATGCTCGACATGTGGTGTTTGCCATGGAGATGGTGCCACAGCTGTCCTGCCTGCTCCTATAGCTTGTAGGAGAGGATTGGGGGTGGGCTGGGCCAAAACTATTACTTCAAGGCCCAGAGGCCGAGTGATAGGTTCCCCCCTTTTTCTTATTTACTTAACTGTTTTGCCTTTGCTCCGGGTTTGCATTTTTCTTTTAGTACCAAATGAGTTTTGTTTTTAACAAAACTTGGCACATAAAGCTAACACAATACCTTGAGATGGAACAAAAAGTTTGGGGTCAAAGGGAGTTGCCTAATCAATTTTAGAAATTGAAAAGGCCAATTTAAATGCTGCTGGAGCACTGAATTAATTCCCATGGACATTTTGGGAATTCAGAAGAGGTTGGTTTCAACAAGACAGTAATCAGGGAAATTTATAGGATAGGGTGAGCATTTTAGTTTTACTGCTCAAAGAAAATAATTTATTTGACTTATTTTAAAATTCAAAAAGGCTTTGATTTTTGGACAAGTGGCAAGCTACATAGTAATCATGGTGACATGGCCACCATTAGGGGGAGATTACTGTAGCATGATTCTCAGGGTGTTACAATGAACACTTAGTGAATACATGAACTCCTCAAACTATGGTCATCATCAGGAGTGGTCCCAATTATTGTCACTTGGGGGTTACCGGATCATAACACATAGTAGGTGAGTATTGACTTGCAAGATAGGATCAAGAACCCACATATATTCATAAAAACATAATAGGTTTAGATCTGAAATCATGGCACCCAGGCCCTAGTGACAAGCATTAAGCATAGCAAAGTCATAGCAACATCAGTCTTAGAACATAATGGATACTAGGGATCAAACCCTAACAAAACTAACTCGATTACATGGTAAATCTCATCCAACCCATCACCGTCCAGCAAGCCTACGATGGGATTAGTCACGCACGGCAGAGAGCATCATGAAATTGCTTATGGAGGAAGGTTGATGATGACGATGGCAACGAATTCCCCTCTCCGGAGCCCCAAACAGACTCCAGATCAGCCCTCCCGATGAAGATTAGGGCTTGGCATCAGCTCCGTATCGCTAAACGCGATGAATCCTTCTCTTTTTCATTTTTTCTCCCCGAACGTGAATATATAGAGTTTGAGTTGATGTCGGTGGAGTCTCGGGGGGCCCACGAGGCAGGGGCGCCCCAGGGGGGCGCCCTGCACCCTCGTGGACAGGGTGTGGGCCCCCTGATGCTGATTCTTTCGCCAATATTTTTATTAATTCCAAAACGTGTCTCCGTGGACTTTCAAGTCATTCGGAGAACTTTTATTTCTGCACAAAAATAACACCATGGCAATTTTGCTGAAAACAACGTCAGTCCGGGTTAGTTCCATTCAAATCATGCAAGTTAGAGTCCAAAACAAGGTCAATAGTGTTTGGAAAAGTAGATATGTTGGAGACGTATCAACTTCCCAAGTTTAAACCTTTGCTTGTCCTCAATCATATCAGTTGACAAACTGAAATTGATAAAGAAAAATTTTAAAAACTCTGTTTGATCTTGTTGTTCCAAATATGTAAAGCCAGCATTCAAGTTTTCAGCAAAGATTATGAACTAACCATATTCACAATAATATTTAGGTCTCATGTTTACTCATATCAATGCCATAATCAACTAGCGAGCAATAATAATAAATCTCAGCTGACAACACTTTCTCAAAACTATCATAACATGATATAACAAGATGGTATCTTGCTAGCCCTTTCTGAGACCGCAAAACATAAATGCAGAGCACTCCTGAAGATCAAGGACTGACTAGACAATGTAATTCATGGTAAAAGAGATCCAGTCACAGTCATACTCAATGTAAATTAATAGCAATGCATGTGAATAATAGCGGTGCTCTCCAACTAGTGCTTTTTAATAAGAGGATGATGACTCAACATAAAAGTAAATAGATAGGCCTTTCGCAGAGGGAAGCAGGTATTTGCAGAGGTGCCAGAGCTCGAGTTTTGAAACAGAGATAAATAATTTTTTGAGTGGTATACTTTCATTGTCAACATAACAACCAAGAGATCTCAATATCTTCCATGCTACACAAATTATAGGCGGTTCCCAAACAAAATTGTAAAGTTTATACTCCCCCACCACTAACAAACATCAATCCATGGCTTGTCCGAAACAATGGGTGCCTCCAACTAACAACAATCCTAGGGGAGTTTTGTTTGCAATTATTCTGATTTGAGCATGGGACTGGGCATCCCGGTTACCGGCCATTTTCTCGTGGGTGATGAGCGGAGTCCACTCATCATGAGAATAACCCACCTAGCATGGAAGATATAGACATCCCTAGTTGATACATGAGCTATTCGAGCATACAAAACAGAATTTCATTTGAAGGTTTAGAGTTTGGCACATACAAATTTACTTGGAACGGCAGGTAGATACCACTTATAGAAAGGTATGGTGGACTCATGTGGAATAACTTTGGGGGTTTGTGGAAGTGGATGCACAAGCAGTACTCCCGCTTAGTACAAGTGAAGGCTAGAAAGAGACTGGGAAACGACCAACTGGAGAGAGACAATAGTCATGAACATGCATTAAGATTAATCAACAATGAGTGCAAGCATGAGTAGGATATAAATCACCATGAACAAAAATATCGTGGAGGCTATGTTGATTTTGTTTCAACTACATGCATGAACATGTGCCAAGTCAAGCCACTCGAATCATTCAAAGGAGGATACCACCCTATCATACCACATCACAACCATTTTAATAGCATGTTGGCACACAAGGTAAACTATTATAAACTCCTAGCTAATTAAGCATGGCATGGGCAACTATAATCTGTAATTTTCATTGCAAACATGTTTCATTCATAATAGGCTGAATCAGGAACAATGAACTAATCATATTTACAAAAACAAGATAGGTCGAGTTCATACCAGCTTCTCTCATCTCAATCAGTCCATCATATATCGTCATTATTGCCTTTCACTTGCACGACCAAATGGTGTGGATAATAATAATAGTGCACGTGCATTGGACTAAGCTATAATGTGCAAGCATTTAATACAAGGGAGAAGACAAGGTAATATGGGCTCTTGGTTAAATCAACAATAATGCATATGAGAGCCACTCAACATTTTCATCATGGTCTTCTCCTCTCGACCCCCAAAGAATAAGAAAATAAATAAAACTATTTACACAGGAAAGCTCCCAACAAGCAAAAGAAGAACGAGAAATCTTTTTGGGTTTTCTTTAATTACTACTACTACAAGCATTGAAAGTAAACTAGCTAAAAGCTACAACTATTTTTTTTTGTTTTTTCTTAAGGTTTTTCAAACACACAAGAAGAAGGCTTAGAAAAGAAAATAAACTAGCATGGATAGTACAATGAAAAAGTATGAGCACCGACAACTAGAATGAGTGTGTGAACATGAATGTAATGTCGATGAGAAATACGTACTCCCCCAAGCTTAGGCTTTTGGCCTAAGTTGGTCTATGGCCACTACTGGCCTGGTGGATATCCAAAGTTGTAGCTGGGGTCGTACTGAGATGCAGCAGCTACTGCCTGAAGAGCTGCAGCTTGGAGGCGAGCTACCTCCATCCTCCTCTCGTACTCGTTCGCCTCCTCCCTGGTTATAACATATCACCTTTTTTCTTGAAAATTAAACAAAGTAGGAGCAGGGAGGGCAACATGGACTGTGCACTGTCTGTCAAGGATTAGTCGGTACTGGAGGAACAGTTCCTTCCTCTCTAGAAACTGATGGCGAACCATAACATTATAATCTAGGTAAGCATGAGGTTGTTCTATATCATTTCCATGTATGGGTACATTAAGATAATTCGCTACACGAGTTGCATAAATTCCACCAAACAAATCTCCACTTATACCTTGAAGATGCAACCTTCATGCCACAATGGCCCCCAAGTTATATTGTTTATCTCCTAATACCGCACTTTTGAGGACACAAAGATCTGGAACGCACATGTGACAAGCCTCATCTTTACCATTAATGCATCTACCTATAAAGAGAGAAAAATAATGTATGGAAGGGAAATGAATGCTCCCTATGGTGGCTTGTGTGATTTCCCTTTATTCCCCCACAGTGATACCAGCAAGAAAGTCTTTATATTCAGATTTGCAAGGTTCACTAACATTGCCCCACTGCGGGAGTTTACAAGTAGTATTAAAATCTTCTAGGTCCATGGTATATGATTTATAATAAAGATCAAATAAAACAATGTGAGAATTGCGCGAGGATGTAAATTTAAACCTCCTCACAAAGGAATCAGTTAGGTAATGGTACTGCAGGCACTTATCTGACACGAAGTCCTCAAGATCAACATTACGCATATACGCGTCAAATTCATCCTTGATGCCTGCCTGGACCATAAAATCCTTTGACGACCATTCTCAAGGCCGCACTTGAGCTTCCCTCGGTGGTTCATGTATCGCGAGCCTTGGTCCTTGCTTCCTTGAGGAACCACCTTGGTACATTTTCCTGAACATTTTCTTTCTCTGAAAAATTTCTGAAATTTTTTAGTGACTCAAAATAAAAGTGAACCAAACTCAACAAAATTGATAGCAACTACTCCTATTAGTGCATAGAGGCTATATCATGCATTAAAACTACTTCGGAACATATAAATTTCACATGCATGCTCAAGAACAGGGTCACCTTAGCAGCAAAAAATTGTAATAAATAAAGTACTAGAACAAAAACTAATTGGACCAATGGAGTCACATACTGAAGAACAATCTCCCCAAACAGTTTTGTGAATGGAGCTTTGAGCAAGGAGATCGAAAATGGCAGCAAGATGAGCTATAACACGGGTTTGAGCTATGGGAGGATTTTTTTCTGGAGGAAGACGAAGTGAGTGGGTGCTGGAATAAGTGGAGGGTGTCCACATGGGGTCCACGAGGCAGGGGGCGCGCCCCAGGGGGGTGGGCGCGCCCTGCACCCTCGTGGCTAGATGGTGGCCCCCTGGTGTGTTCCCAGTGCCAGTAATTCTTAAATATTCTACAAAAAATCATATATCATTTCCAGGACATTTGGAGAACTTTAATTTTCGGGGTATTTTATTGCAAGGATAATTCAAAAAACAGACATAAATTATTATTTTTGCTTTATTTAATCTAAATAATAGAAAGTAAAAGGAGGGTACAGAGAGTTGTGCTTTCTAACTTCATCCATCTCATGCTCATCAAAAGGAATCTACTAACAAGGTTGATCAAGTCTTGTTAACAAACACTTTCCAAATAACATGAAACCGGAGAATTTTCGAATAACACTAGGTTACCTCAACGGGGATATGCATATCCCCAACAATAAGAATATCATATTTCTTCTTGACAGTAAGGAGAGGGAATTCAAAACCTCCAATAGTAATTGTGGAAAATTTTCCAATAGAATTGATACTGTGGACTTGTGGTTGTTTCCTAGGAAAGTGTACCGTATGCGCATTACGATTAACATGAAAGGTGACATTGCCTTTGTGGCAATCAATAACAGCCCCTGCAGTATTCAAAAAGGGTCTACCAAGAATAATAGACATACTATCGTCCTCGGGAATATCAAGAATAATAAAGTCCGTTAAATATTATTGTTTGCAACCACAACAGGCACATCCTCACAAATACCGACAGGTATATCAGTTGATTTATCAGCCATTTGCAAAGATATTTCAGTAGGTGTCAACTTATTTAAATCAAGTCTACCATATAAAGAGAGAGGCATAACACTAACACCGGCTGCAAGATCACATAAAGCAGTTTTAACATAGTTTATTTTAATGGAGCATGGTATAGTTGGTACTCCTGGATCTCCTAGTTTCTTAGGTACTCCACCTTTAAAAGTATAATTGGCAAGCATGACGGAAATTTCAGCTTTCGGTATCTTTCTTTTATTTGTAACAATATCTTTCATATACTTAGCATAAGGATTCATTTTAAGCATATCGGTCAAACGCATACGCAAAAAGATAGGTCTAATCATCTCAGCAAAGCACTCAAAATCCTCATCATCCTTTTTCCTGGATGGTTCAGGAGGAAAAGGCATGGGTTTCTGAACCCATGGTTCTCTTTCTTTACCGTGCTTCCTAGCAACAAAGTCTCTCTTATCATAACGTTGATTCTTTGATTGTGGGTTATCAAGATCAACAACAGGTTCAATCTCTACATCATTGTTATTGCTAGGTTGAGCACCAACATGAACATCATCATTAACATTATCACTAGGTTCATGTTCATTACCGTATTGTGTTTCAGCATCAGAAATAGAAATATCATTGGGATTCTCAGGTGTGTCAACAATAGGTTCACTAGAAGCATGCAAAGTCCTATCATTTTTCTTTTTCTTCTCCTTAGAAGGACTAGGTGCATCAACATTAGTTCTCTGAGAATCTTCCTCAACTCTAACATCATTATCATTTTTCTTATTATTTAATTCATTGAGAAAATCATCTTGTGCTTTAAGCACTTGTTCTACCTGAGTGGTAACCATAGAAGCATGTTTACTAAGAAGTTTAAGGTCACCTTTAACTCTAGACATATAATCACTCAAGTGTTCAATCATATAAGCATTACGTTTCAATTTTCTACCAACATAAGAATTGAAGTTTCCTTGTTTAACAATAAAATTATCAAACTCATCCAAGCATTGGCTAGCAGACTTATTACGAGGAATATCACCTTCATCAAATCTATAGAAAGAATTTACCTTTACTACCTGTGTCAGGTTATTAAGACCAGGTATTTCTTCAATAGGTGGTAAATTCTTAACATCTTCAGCTTTAATACCCTTTTCTTTCATAGATTTCTTTGCCTATTGCATATATCCAGGTCTGAGAAATAGAATACCCCTTTTCTTCGTAGTTGGCTTAGGAGTTGGTTCAGGAAGTGTCCAATCATTAACATTACTCAGTATATTATTCAATAGCAATTCGGCTTGCTCAACAGTTCTTCCCCTGAAAACACAACCAACACAACTATCCAGGTGGTCTCTGGAAGCATCGGTTAGTCCATTATAAAAGATATCAAGTATTTCATTCTTCTTGAGAGGATGATTAGGCAAAGCATTAAGTAATCGGAGAAGCCTCCCGGAAGCTTGTGGGAGACTCTCTTCTTCAATTTGCACAAAATTATGTATTTCCCTTAAGGCAACTTGTTTCTTATGAGCGGTAAAATATTTAGCAGAGAAGTAATAAATCATATCCTGGGGACTACGCACACAATCATGAGCAAGGGAATTAAACCATGTTTTAGCATCACCCTTTAATGAGAACTGAAATAACTTAAGGATATAGTAGTAACGGATTTTTTCCTCATGAGTGAATAGGGTGGCTATATCATTCAATTTAGTAAGATGTGCTACAACAATTTCAAATTCATAGCCATAAAAAGGATCAGATTCAACCAAAGTAATTAACTCAGGATCGACAGAGAAATCAGAATCCTTATCAGAAATACAGATAGGTGAAGTAGCAAAAGCAGGGTCATATTTCATTCTAGCATCCAAAGACTTTTCTTCCAGCATAGCTAACCGTTTCTTAAGATCATGTCTATCTTTACAAGCAAAAAGATCTCTAGCAGTTTCTTCATCCATAACATAACCCTCAGGCACATCAGGCAATTCATATCTAGGGGGAGAATCTTCATCATCACTTTCATCAATATTATATGTTTCAATAATTTCTTCTCTCTAACCCTAGCAAGTGGTTCATCAAGAAATTCACCTAATGGCATAGTACTATCAAGCATAGAAGTAATTTCATCATAAGAATCATGCATAGCAGAAGTGGCATCATCAATAACATGCGACATATCAGAATCGATAGCAGGAGTAGGTGTCGCAAGTTTACTCAAAATGGAAGGAGAATCAAGTGCAGAGCTAGATGGCAGTTCCTTACCTCTCCTCGTAGTTGAGGGAAAAATCTTGGTTCTTTCATCTTTCAAGTTCCTCATAGTGATCAACAGATATAAATCCCAAGTGACTCAAAGAATAGAGCTATGATCCCCGGAAACAGCACCAGAAAATGGTCTTGATAACCCACAAGTATAGGGGATCGCAACAGTTTTCAAGGGTAGAGTATTCAACCCAAATTTATTGATTCGACACAAGGGAAGCCAAAGAATATTCTCAAGTATTAGCAGCTGAGTTGTTAATTCAACCACACCTGGAAACTTAGTATATGCAGCAAGGTGTTTGGTAGCAACGTCATATGATAGTAGTGGTAATGGTGGTAAAAGGTAACAGTAGTAAAAGTAATATTTTTGGTATTCTGTAGTGATGATAACAATAGCAACGGAAAAGTAAATAAGCGAAGAATAATATATGGAAAGCTCGTAGGCAATGGATCGGTGATGGAGAATTATGCCGGATGCGGTTCATCATGTAACAGTCATAACCTAGGGTGACACAGAACTAGCTCCAGTTCATCAATGTAATGTAGGCATGTATTCCGAATATAGTCATACGTGCTTATGGAAAAGAACTTGCATGACATCTTTTGTCCTACCCTCCCGTGGCAGCGCGGTCCTATTGGAAACTAAGGGATATTAAGGCCTCCTTTTAATTGAGTACCGTAACAAAGCATTAACACATAGTGAATACATGAACTCCTCAAACTACGGTCAACACCGGTAAGTATCCCGATTATTGTCACTTCGGGGTTAACGGATCATAACACATAATAGGTGACTATTGACTTGCAAGATAGGATCAAGAACTCTCATATATTGATGAAAACATAATAGGTTCAGATCTGAAATCATGGCACTCGGGCCCTAGTGACAAGCATTAAGCATAGCAAAGTCATAGCAACATCAATCTTTGAACATAATGGATACTAGGGATCAAAGCCTAACAAAACTAACTCAATTGCATGATAAATCTCATCCAACCCATCACCGTCCAACAAGCCTACGATGGGATTACTCACGCACGGCGGAGAGCATCACGAAATTAGTGATGGAGGAAGGTTGATGATGACGATGGCGACGGATTCTCCTCTCCGGAGCCCCGAAGGGACTCTAGATCAGCCCTCCCGATGAAGATAAGGGCTTGGCAGTGGCTCCGTATTGTAAAACACAATGAATTCTTCTCTCTGATTTTTTTCTCCCCGAACGTGAATATATAGAGTTGGAGTTGACGTCGGGGGAGTCTCAGTGGGCCCACGAGGCAGGGCGCGCCCCATGGGGGCGCCCTGCACTCTCGTGGAGAGGGTCTGGGCCCCCTGATGCTGATTCGTTTGCTAGTAGTTTTTATTAATTCCCAAACGTGTCTCCGTGAATTTTCAGGTCATTCCGAGAACTTTTATTTCTACACAAAAATAACACCATGGCAATTCTGCTGAAAACAACGTCAGTCCGGGTTAGTTCCATTCAAATCATGCAAGTTAGAGTCCAAAATAAGCTCAAAAGTGTTTGGAAAAGTAGATACGTTGGAGACGTATCAATCATTTGTGAGTAGATACTTCTGTTCTTGAGGTCACAGGAGAAATCATGTTTCAAGTAATCATGTGAACTTGATATGTGTTTGATATTTTGATAGTATGCATGTTGTTATTCCCTTAGTGGTGTCATGTGAACGTCGACTACATGACACTTCACCATATTTGGGCCTAAGGGAATGCATTGTGGAGTAGCAATTATATGGTGGGTTGCGAGAGTGACAGAAGCTTAAACCCCAGTTTATCCGCTATTCCGTAAGGGACCGATTGGATCCAAAAGTATAATGCTATGGTTAGAATTTATTCTTAATACTTTTCTCGTAGTTGCGGATGCTTGCGGGAGGGTTAATCATAAGTAGGAGGTTTGTTCAAGTAAGAACAACACCTAAGCACCGGTCCACCAACATATCAAATTATCAAAGTAGCAAACACAAATCAAACCAACATGATGAAAGTGACTAGATGAAATTCCCATGTACCCTCAAGAATGCTTTGCTTATCATAAGAGACCATTTTGGCCTGTCCTTTGCCCCAAAAGGATTGGGCTACCTTGCTGCACTTTTTTTTACTATTATTGTTACTTGCTCGTTACAAATTATCTTGCTATCAAACTACTCCGATACTTACAATTCCAGCACTTGCTGACAATACCTTACCGGAAACTACTTGTCATTTCCTTCTGCTTCTCCGTGAGTTCGACACTCTTACTTATCAAAAAGAGATACGATTGATCCCCTATACTTGTGGGTCATCAACAATTAAACGTAATGCTTACATGCTTGATCACTTGAGTAATTATATGAATAGTACTATGAATGATCTTAAGCTTATTAGTAAACATGCTTCCATGGCTACAACTCAAGTAGAACAAGTACTTAAGGCTCAAGATGATTTGCTTAATGAGTTGAATAATAATAATAATGATAATGATGTAAGGGTTACGACTAGAGGTGGTAAGATGACCCAGGAACCTTTGTATCCTGAGGGCCATCCTAAGAGAGTTGAGCAGGATTCTCAGAGAACTAATACTGATGCACCTAGTCCTCGTACTAAAAAGAAAAAGAAAACTGATAGGACTTTTCATGCTAGTGAACCTGCTATAGACACTCATGAAAATCCCAATGATATTTCTATTTTTGATGCCGAGACACAATCTGGTGATGAACATGAACCTAGTAATAATGTTAATAATGGCGTTCATGTTGATGCTCAACCTAGTAATGATAATGATATAGAGATTGAACCTGTTGTTGATCTTGACAACCCACAATCAAAGAATCAACGTTATGATAAGAGAGATTTCGTTACTAGGAGACATTGTAAAGAAAGAGAACCATGGGTTCAGAAACCCAGGCCCTTTCCTCCTATGCCATCCAAGAAAAAGGATGATGAGGATTTTGAGCGCTTTGCTGAAAATGATTAGACCTATCTTTTTGCGTATGCGTTTGAGTGATATGCTTAAAATGCCTCCTTATGCTAAATATATGGAAGATATTGTTACTAATAAAATAATGATATCGGAAGCTGAAATTTCCACCATGCTTGCTAATTATACTTTTAAGGGTGGAATATCAAAGAAACTTGGAGATCCAAGAGTACCAACTATACCATGCTCCATTAAAAGAAACTGTTAAAACTGCTTTATGTGATTTTGGAGCCGGTGTTAGTGTTATGCCTTTCTATTTGTACCATAGACTTGAATTGAATAAGTTGACACCTACTGAAATTTCTTTGCAAAATGGCTGATAAATCAACTGCTATTCCCATCGGTATTTGTGAGGATGTGCCTGTTGAGGTCGCAAACCTTACTATCTTAACAGACTTTGTTAGTCTTGATATTCCCGAGGACGATAGTATGTCGATTATCCTTGGTAGAGCCTTTTTGAATACTGCAGGGGATGTTATTGATTGCAACAAACGCAAGTCACTTTCCATGTTAATGGTAATGAGCATGCGGCACACTTTCCAAAGAAACAACCTCAAGTTCATAGTATCAATTCTGTTGGAAAAATTTCAACTATTACTATTGGAGGTTTTGAATTCCCTCTTCCTACTGTCAAAAAGAAATATGATATTCTTATTGTTGGGGAAATGCATATCCCCGTTGAGGTAACCTAGTGTTATTTGAAAGTCCTCCGGTTTCAAGTCATTCGGAAGAAGTTTGTTAATAAGACTTGATCAACCTTGTTAATGGATTCCTTTTGATGATCACGAGATGGATGAATTTAGAAAGCACAACTCTCTATACCCATCTTTTACTTTATGTTATTTAGTGTAAATAAAGCAAAAATAGTATTTTCTGTCTGTTTTCTGAATTATCCATGCAATAAAAAATGTCTCGAAAATAAAAGTTCTCCAAATGCCCTGAAAATTTAGTATGATTTTTTGTTCAACATTTTAGAATTTTTGGTCCAAAGAACACACCAGGGGGCCTCACCAGTTGGCCACAAGGGTGGAGGGCGCGCCCACCCCCCTAGGGCATGCCCCTGACCTTGTGGGCCCCATGTGGCACCCCTCCACTTATTCCAGCACCCATCCACTCCTTCTTACTCCAGAAAAAATCATCCCGTAGCTCAAACCCGTGTTCTTGCTCATCTTGCTGCCATTTCCGATCTCCTTCCCCAAAGCTCCATTCATAAAACTGCTTTGGGGGATTGTTCTTTGGTATGTGACTCCTCCAATGATCCAATTAGTTTTTTGTTCTAGTGCTTTATTCATTGCAAATTTTTGCTGCTATGATGACCTTGTTCTTGAGCTTGCATGTCAAATTTATATGGTCCAAAGTAGTTTTGATGGATGATATAGCCTCTAGGCACTTGTCGGAGTAGTTGCTATCAATTTTGTTGAGTTTGGTTCACTTTTATTTTGAGTCACTAAAAATTTCAGAAAGATTTCAGAGGAAGAAAAATGTCTAGGAGAATGTACCAAGGTGATTCTTCGAGGAAGCAAGGACCTAGGCCTGCGATTCGTGAGCAGGACCTTGAACCGCCAAGAGAAGCTCAAGTGAAGCCGTGTGAATGGTCGTTGGATGAATTTATGGACCGTGTAGGTTTCAAGGATGACTTCTATGCATACAAAATGCCGTCCTTCAGGACTTCTTATTGGACCAATGCTTACAGTATTATTATCTCACCGATTCCTTCGTGCGGAGGTTTGAGTTTTCATCTAAGCGCAATACTCATACTGTACTATTTGATCTTTATGATGAATCTTATACCATGGACCTAGAAGACTTTTGTGATGCATGTAAAGTCCCACAATGGGGTAGTCTTAGTGAGCCTCATAAATCTGAATACAATGATTTCCTTGCTAGCATCACTGTTGGAGAAACTAGAAATATCACATAGGCAACCGTGGGGAGCATTCACTTTCCTGCCATACATTATTTTGCTCTCTTTATCGGTAGGTGCATTGATGGTAAACATGAGCAAGGCCACATTTGCGTTCCAGATCTTAGTGTTCCCAAGTGTGCGGTGTTAGGTGATAAACGATATAATCTAGGGGGCATTATGTAACACCCCGGATATGATTTACCTAATATGTAATCCAACTCTTGCCGTTTCTGGTGTTAAGTTATTTTATTTTCTCGGGTTCGGGTTTTTCTCTCCGTGTGTTGTTGTTGTTGTTGTTGTCATGCATCTCATATCATGTCATCATGTGCATTGCATTTGCATACGTGTTCATCTCATGCTTTCGAGCATTTTCCCCGTTGTCCGTTTTGCATTCCGGCGCTTCGTTCTCCTCCGGTGGTCATTTATACCTTTCTTTCGTGTGTGGGGATTAAACATTTCCGGATTGGACCGAGACTTGCCAAGCGGCCTTGGTTTACTACCGATAGACCGCCTGTCAAGTTTCGTACCATTTGGACTTCGTTTGATACTCCAACGGTTAACCGAGGGACCGAAAAGGCCTCGTATGTGTTGCAGCCCAACACCCCTCCAATTTGGCCCAAAACCCAACAAAACCTTCTCCATTATCTAGAGCGTTCGATCATGATCGCGTGGCCGAAAACCGCACCTCATTTGGACTCTCCTAGCTCCTCCTATGCCTATTTAAAGAACCCCCCATTTCAATTCACGGATGAAACCCTAGCCCTACTCCTCCCGCCGCCGTCAGACAAAAATCCGCGCGTCGGACGTGTCCGCCCGGCTCCACCAGAAGAATCGCGCCGCGCCACGTGTTCCTGGGTCGGTCCCCAGTTCGCCGCCGACCCCGCGGGCCCGCGAGGCCCGTGCGGGGCCCTCCCCGGCCCGGCGCGCCGCCCGCCTGCCGCCCTCACCGCGCCGCCCGCTCGCTTCGCGC
>NC_041382.1:123569322-123579628 GCF_002162155.2 Triticum dicoccoides
GCCGCCCCATCGCCGCCGCAGGCCGTGCCCCTCGCCGCCGGCCAGATCCGGCCACGGGCCGGCCGGATCCGGTTGTCCCATTCCTCTCCGGCAAAGTTTCCGGCGAGATCCGTCGCCTCGGTTCCTGTGCACCCAGGCTGCTACAGTAAACCCTAGATCTGAGGGTTGACTTTCTCTCCACTCCCCTTAATTGCCTTGGTTGATCTTAGAGCTCAAGTGGGAGTTCGACGAGGACTCACGCCGTTACTATGTTTCTTTCCCTGATGATCAGTAGTGGTGCCCAGTCGGGGCGATCGGGACCGTGTCGCATGTTGGGTTGGTCTTTTATTTTGGCACCGTAGTCGGGCCATGAGTGCTTGAATGATGTAATGCTATTTATGTACTTTGTGTGACGTGGCGAGTGTAAGCCAACTATGTTACTCATCCCATTATTATGTATTACATTGGATGTTGTGATGATTGCCTAACTTGCGACATTGCTTTCAATGCGGTTATGCCTCTAAGTCGTGGAGATATAGCCGCATCGAGGGCGTTACACATTATTGCTAGGAGGTTACATCTTAATGCTAATTATGGAGATTTATTTGGGGGGATTTATGCAACTTGTTTAGCTAAATATTTTAGTGTACCCATAAGGGGGTATGATATTGAGTTGCCCCTACTTTTCTAGATTATGAGGCTATGGTACGCTACCAGTTTCTTAAGAGGAACGAACATATTCTCCAGTACCGACTAATCTTTGATAGACGATGCGCCATCCATGTTACTCTTCCTGTTGCTGCTTTCTTTAACTTTCAGGCGAATGGGCGATATTTTATAACTAGAGAGGAGGCAAACGAGTATGAGAGAACAGCGGAGTCTACTTGCCTTCATGCTGCAGCCCTTCAGGCAGTAGCTGATGCGTCTCAGTACAACCCCAACTACAACTTTGGATATCCACCAGGCCAGTGGCCGTAAACCAATTAGTCCAAAAGCCTAAGCTTGGGGGAGTACGTATTTCTCACCGACATTACATTCATTTTCACACACTCATTCCAGTTGTCGGTGCTCATACTTTTTCATTGTGTTATCCATGTTAGTTTATTTCTTTTTCCGCTTTCTTATTGTGTGTTTGAAAAACCTTGAGAAAAAACAAAAAAATAGTTGTAGTTAGTTTACTTTCTATGCATACTTAGTAGTAGTAAAATTAAAAGAAAACCCCAAAAGATTTCCCGTTCTTCTTTTGCTTGTTGGGAGCTTTCCCATGTAAATAGTTTTTCTCGTTCTTGTTTTAATTTCTTCAAAAAACAAAAATTCCAAAAATATTTCTGTGTGTCTCTTTGAAGTTCTTTTCTTTTCTTTGGGGTCGAGAGGACAAGACCATGATGAAAATGTTGAGTGGCTCCCATATGCATTACTGTTGATCTAACAAAGAGCCCATATTATCTTGTCTTCTCCTTTGAATAAATGTTTGCAGATTCCAGCTTAGACCAATGCACGTGCACTATTATTATTATTCACACCGTTCGGTCGTGCAAGTGAAAAGCAATAATGACAATATATGATGAAATGATTGAGATGAGGAAAAGCTGGTATGAACTCGACCTAGCTTGTTTTTTGTAAATATGATTAGTTCGTCGTTCCTGATTCAACCAATTACGAATGAAACATGTTTGTAGTGACAATTAGAGATTATAGTTACTCATGCCATGCTTAATTAGCTAGGAGTTTATAATGGTTTTCCTTGCGTGCCAACATGGAAATTAAAATGGTTGTGATGTAGTATGATAGGATGGTATCCTCCTTTGAATGATTCAAGTGGCTTGACTTGGCACATGTTCACACATGTAGTCGAAACAAAATCAACATAGGCTCTATGGTATTTATGTTCATGGTGATTTATATCCTACTCATGCTTGCACTCAATGTTGGTTAATCTCAATGCATGTTTATGACTATTGTCACTCTCTAGTTGGTCGCTTCCCAGTCTCTTTCTAGCCTTCACTTGTACTAAGCAGGAATACTGCTTGTGCATCCACTTCCATAAACCCCAAAGTTGTTTCATATGAGTCCATCATACCTTCCTATATGCGGTATTTACTTGCCGTTCCAAGAAAATTTGCATGTACCAAACTCTAAACCTTCAAATGATAATTTTTTTTGTATGCTCAGCTCATGTATCAACTAGGGCTGTCAATATCTTCCATGCTAGGTGGGTTATTCTCATGATGAGTGGACTCCGCTAAACATTCATGAGAAAATGGCTGGTAAACGGGATGCCCAGTCCCATGCTCAAAGCAAATCAAATCAAAATAATTACAAACAAAACTCCCCCAGGACTGTTGTTAGTTGGACGGTACCCGTTGTTTCAGACCAACCGTGGAGTGTGCTTGTTGGTGGTGGGGGAGTATATATTTTACCATTCTGTTTGGGAACCGTCTATAATGTATGTAGCATGGAAGATACCGAGATCTCTTGGTTGTTATGCGACAATGAAAGCATGCCGCTCAAAATATTAGTCAATCTCTATTTTAAAACTCGAGCTCTGGAACCTCTGCAAATCCCTACTTCCCTCTGTGAAGGGCCTATCTATTTACTTTTATTGCTGAGTCATCATCCTCGTATAAAAAGCACCAGTTAAAGAGCACCACTGTCATTTGTATGTATCATCATTAATTTATATTGAGTATGACTATGACTGGATCTCTTTTACCATGAATTACAATGTCTAGTCAGTCCTTGATCTTCAGGGGTGCTTTGCAGTTATGTTTTGCGGTCTCAGAAAGGGCTAGCAAGATACCATCTTGTTATATGATATCATGATTGTTTTGAAAAAGTGTTGTCATCCGAGATTTACTATTATTGCTCGCTAGTTGATTATGCCATTGATACGAATAAATGTGAGACCTGAAAGTTATTGTGAATATGGTTAGTTCATAATCTATGATGAAAACTTGAATGCTGGCTTTACATATTTGCAACAGCAAGATCAAACAGAGTTTGTAATTTTTTTCTTTATCACTTTCAGTTTGTCAACTAAATTTCTTGAGGACAAGCCAAGGTTTAAGCTTGGGGGAGTTGATACGTCTCCAACGTATCTACTTTTCCCAACTCTTTTTCCCTTGTTTTGGACTCTAACTTGCATGATTTGAATGGAACTAACCCGGACTGATGTTGTTTTCAACAGAATTGCCATGATGTTATTTTTGTGCAGAAAAAAAGTTCTCAGAATGAACCGAAACTTCACGGAGATAACTTTTGGAATTAATAAAAAATATTGGCGAAAGAATCAAGTGAAGGGGCCCACACCCTGGTCACAAGGGTGGGGGCGCGCCCTCCGACCTTATGGGCCCCCTGGACCTCCATCGACCTCAACTCCAACTCCATATATTCACTTTTGGGGAGAAAAAAATCGGAGTGAAGGAGTCATCGCGTTTTACGATACTGAGCCGCCGCCAAGCCATGTTCTTCCTCGGGAGGGTAGATCTGGAGTCCGTTCGGGGCTCTAGAGAGGGGAATCCGTCACCATCGTCATCATCAACCATCCTCCATCACCAATTTCATGATGCTCACCGCCATGCGTGAGTAATTCCATCGTAAGTTTGCTGGATCGTGATGGGCTGGATGAGATTTACCATGTAATCGAGTTAGTTTTTTTAGGGTTTGATCCCTAGTATCCACTATGTTCTAAGATGATATTGCTATGACTTTGCTATGCTTAATGCTTGTCACTAGGGCCCGAGTGCCATGATTTCAGATCTGAACCTATTACGTTTTCATGCATATATTTGCGTTCTTGATCCTATCTTGCAAGTTAATAGTCGCCTATTACGTGTTATGATCCGGCAACCCCGGAGTCACAATAGTTGGGACCACTCCCGATGATGACCGTAGTTTGAGGAGTTCATGTGTATTCACTAAGTGCTAATGCTTTCGTCTGGTACTCTATTAAAAGGAGGCCTTAATATCCCTTAGTTTCCAATTGGGCCCCGCTGCCACGGGAGGGTAGGACAAAAGATGTCATGCAAGTTCTTTTCCATAAGCATGTATGACTATATTCGGAATACATGCCTACATTATATTGATGAATTGGAGCTAGTTCTGTGTCACCCTATGTTATAACCGTTGCATGATGAATACCATCCAACATAATTATCCATCATTGATCCATTGCCTACGAACTTTTCACATATTGATCTTTGCTTAGTTACTTTTCCGTTGCCACGGTTACGATTCCTACGATATCGCTACTGTTACTTTTGCCACTGTTAGTGTTACTTCCATACTACTTTGTTACTAAATACTTTGCTGTAGATATTAAGTCTTTCAGGTGTGGTTGAATTGACAACTCAGCTGCTAATACTCAAGAATATTCTTTGGCTCTCAATAAATTTGGGTTGAATACTCTACCCTCAAAAACTGTTGCGATCCCCTATACTTGTGGGTTATCACAGTACACCATATATAGCCATTTCAAAGCACCTTTCCATTTGGAGTTGTCAATCTTTTCCTTCCAAGACAATGATGCTCTTGGTAAGCCTTCTGTTTCCTCCTACTGAAGTGTCCCCTTCAGAGCCTCCGAGTAATCCTTGGTTGGACCTTCTGATTCACTTGAAAGTTGCATCTTTTATTCATGTCAGAGCCTCCGAGCTGATTACTATGGAAGGTAGTCAGAGTCATGAGATTTGACTCCTAGAATCCTACTATTTCACGGCAGTGGCGGAGCCAGGGGTATTCCTGGGCATTCCATGGAATACCAAAGAATCTGGCCCCAAAAAATGAGTATACATGTTATACACCGAAGCCCACTAGAGCAGCCCATCCAGCCATGCACCAGACGCCAACAACAGAGCAGGTCTCCCTCTCCCACTCACTAGTAGAAAAGGGGGCTTTGGTTCAGCCAGAAAAGAGCATTAATACCGGTTGCATTACGAACCAGGACTAATGTGAGCATTAGTCCCCGTTCGAGCGGCGAGGGCACCGTACATGCATTACTCCCGGTTCAAATGGGACCTTTAGCCCCGGTTGGTGCCACGAACCGGTACTAAATGGTGCGATGCCCATTAGTATCGGTTTACCTTTAGTACTGGTTCGTGGCACGAACCGGTACTAATGGGGTTGAGACCTTTAGTACTGGTTCGTGCCACGAACTGGTACTAATGGTGCAATTTTCAAATCCTAGCCCCTCCCCCCCTGTGTATCGCCTTTTCAGTTTTGTAAAAAGAAAAAGAAAATGATAAAAACTTCAAAAGCTAAAATCATTTGAGATGTAGTTATGTTACCACATCTACTAGTTAGGAAAATTTAAAAACTTAAATTTAGAAATGTTTTGCAAAAAGTGTAGGGAAAATGTAAAACGGCTATAACTTTTGCATACGATGTCAGAAAAAAACGTATAATATATCAAAATATTCAGCACAAAAATCCGCGTCCGATTTTGACTGCCTATGGCCTATTTGCAAGTTTTTAGAATCCTCAGATTCCAAAAGGAAAAAAGTTATGCTCAAATTTCAGTTTATTTAAAATTTTTGTTAAATGTGATCAAAATATGGTCAAACTACTTATTCAAGAACTATTAGTGTTACTAAATAATTATTCAAGAATATTAGTGTTACTAAATAATTATTTCAGTTTTTTTGAATTTTGGTCAAATCTGGTCAAACTGTGGTCAAACAATGGTCAAACTACTTATTCAAGAAATATTAGTGTTACTAAATAATTATTGTTTTTTAGAACAATAGTTTCAAACTCAAACAGTGAAATGTGTGACTTCATGCTCAAGCTAAACTCCTGAGGGTTAATAGGATTGACATCTTACTATTGTCAGAAAAACAACAATTGCAGACTTGGAAACGAGGGAGAATAGAATCCGAAAGTTAAGCGTGCTCAGGCTGGGGGAGTGGGAGGATGGGTGACCGTTCGGGAAGTTAGATAATTTAAAATGATGAGGGGTGATTAGAGATTAAATTGAGCAGTGATGAGGGGTGATTAGAGATTAGATGTTAAAATAATTCAAAATTTTGAAAATAGGGAAAAAAATCATTTTTTTAAAAAAGAATTAAAAAAATCCTTTAGTATGGGTTGGTGTTACCAACCGGGACTAAAGGTGGACCTCCGACAACAGCCATGTGGAGGGCCTTTAGTCCCGGTTCATATACCTTAACGACCCTTTAGTCCCGGTTCCATAACTGGGACTAAAGGCCCTCTAGAACCGGGAAAAAGGCCCTTTTTCTACTAGTGACTCTTCCTCTCTCGATGCAAATCTCCAAACCTACCTCACCATTGACGGTGCCGGCGCCAGCGCCAGCAAGCGAGGTCCGACGGACGAGGTGGGCCCTCTGCCCCTCTGCCCCTCTCCCTTCCCTCCCCTCTGGCCCTCTCCTTCCCCTCCGCCTCCGGCCTCCTTGGCTGTGGTCCGTGCCGGGCAGCGCCGCTGCGGGCTTCCTCCGGCCTCCGTCGCCGTTGGCAGTCGCTGCTTCAGTCCGCTAGACGACAGGCTAGAAGGAGAAGCCACCCAATGTCCAATCCATCCAGTACTGCACCCATCTACAAATTACCAAAGTAAATTTCCTCTGTCTTTTAAACAAATCTGAAGCTTTTTGATAAATTTCCAGTGCTAGAAGCCACTGATCTGCCACAGATTGATTGCCACTTTGTTGATTTGTTCTTGTATAAATTGTAACTGTTTGTACAATTGTCCATCAGTTCATGCCACTGATTGCTACTTTGTTTGTCCATTCAGTCCATGCCACATTGCAACTTCCACTTATTTCTACTTTGTTTGTGTGATGTAGATGCAGAAGTATGTTGGCATATTTGAATTGTGGGATATCTTCAAACTAAGGCAAGGAAAACAATTTCTACGTCCACATTTGTTGTTTGTTCTATTATATTGCTTTGGCCAATTTTTTTTGCTAGTATTATTGATGTATGGTCATCAAGTCATTGATATTGTCACAATGTTATTTTGTGGCATCGATGTATGGTCATCGATTCATACCTATTATATTATTGTTAGAGATATTGCCACAATGATATTTTGCTACCATTATAAATGTATGGTCATCGAGTCATTGATGTTACCATCTTACTACATATTTGTCGTTCTCTTATATTGCTTAGGCAAAAAAACATTTTTTACAAGAATACCCAGGAGCAAATTCCTGGCTCCGCCACTATTTCACGGCCCTACGAAAGCATGTGGATACAAGTCCCACTATGAATCCAAATCAGGTAGAGTCCATGTTGAGTCACGATTCGAATCATAGAATCTTATATAGAACTGTAGAATAATATGTCAGCCTTCAAACCTTTTTTTTCACACGCCTCACGACCCTTTATTTCCCTCCCAAGCCAAAACTCACATCCACTGGCATCTTTGATCTAGTTCTCAAAAATCCTAGATCAAAACCCTAGAAGGCTAGAACGCACCTAAGGATTAGGCTTGTAGACAGATGGAATTGGCGTGAGAAGGATGAAGCATCAAAATTGAATGGAGAAGGAGAGCAATACCCTTCAAGGTTCGGAACTACAGGTCAGATATGCAAGCGATCGGCTATTCAGGAACTCTAAAAATTTCCTAAGTAAATTTCGTCATTGAAAATTCAAATGTTCTATCCATTTTCCTCTTATAAAAAAAGTTTGACATAAATCTTGTGTTTAACATGCATCTCTTCAGGGTGTGAAAGGAGTTGGAGAGCCTTTGGGTTGTTAAAAATATATGTATCATTTCTCTAATAAGTATAGAAATCTAGCTTCGGTAATTTCATTAGAAACTGACAGTTAATTTGTATAGTGTATTATGAATTATAAAGGTACATACAAAAAGAAGGAACCGTCTGCACCAAGATAAGATGAATAATCGTGTGTTTATGATGTACAACTTCAAACTAAAAGAAAGACAAAAGGAAAAGGATGTGAAAGATGCGCTTGAGTTGGAGGATATTGAATGAGATGATGAATGGATCATAGAAAACAAGATCTGGTGCTCCCCCCTAACCAAGATTTGTCGCACTCCCCTGATAGGATTACTCGAAGGGAAGCACATGTCCCTATAGAAGAAAATATTGACCAAGAAGTTGAAACCATGACAAAGAACGTAGTCACACATGTATGTATGTTGATTATATAGTTGTGATGTCATTTGTATAAAATATATGTACATAAAGTAATATATACAGTTTTTATATACATGCAGGTGGTGACAAGTATAATCGTGTATGTAACTACAATGAATATGAAGCTAACAGTGGATCCAACGAGGATAAAGAATACGATAATATACCAGCCAAAGATGATGGTAGCACACATCCTCCCCTTCACATGCGGCAAGCAATGATGAATCAAATATGGATGGCTTCTGTTAGATTGCTACTACGTTGCAAAAATTCTATTGTGGTCTAAGTACTTTGATTTTTTACTCTATATAATTTGTTGTTAAAACTCTATAGAATCATATAATTTATGGTGTGGATACAAACTATCTAATTTCGGTGGAGGTGCCGGGCATCCGTCTCCGCCGTCGTCAGAGAGCGGCGGAGGACCGAGGCGAGGAGCGTGGCCTTGGGATCCACCAGCGCGTTCGAGGGCGAACGGTGGGCCGACATTGCCTCGCCCCTCTCCTTCGCCCGCTGCCGCTCGCGCCGGGCTGCACGTGCCTAGGACTCGTGCGTCCGCGTGCGTGTCGTCCCCGGCGCGGGCACGAGGACCCAACGATGGCCGGGTACCACTGCCGGACCAGAGGATGGTGGAGGTGAGCGGCATACCTGACGGAGCGAAGGGGAGCTGCCGGTGCTGCGCGGATGGAGGGAAGGCCCGACGACGTTGCCGGCACTGCGTCGACGGCGCTGAGGAAGAAGACCCGACGCTGCCGGGACCGCCTTGCTCGAGCAGCGACCTCCGCAATGCGATGCGGAGGGCCACCTCCTCCTCGTCGATGTTCGACCCTTCGGATTCTGACCCAGATCCGCCGCTGGTTCCGTCGCCGGCCATCGAATAGGAGGGAGGGGATTGGAAGTGGAGTGGACGGAGACGGGAGTGAAGTGGATTTCAGACTAACCGTTGTCTAAGGTTTTCCGTATGTGGGGATATTTGTGGGGTCGGGTTGGGCCGGGCTGACGTGGCGGACGCGCCCAGGCGCCACCATATCCGCTCCATATCTGGATTGGATATGGGGATGCCGATCAGTCTGGACGTTTGAGAGTTGTTTGAGGGAGCCGTTTGGGTCAGAAAAACGTCCAGAGTTTGAGATGCCCGGCTGTAGATGCTCTTAGTAATACTCCCTTCATTTCAAAATAAGCATCTTAACTTTATACTAATTTTAATATAAAATTGTACTAAATTTGAAACACATATTTTGCAACGGAGGGAGTTGCTATTCATATGTGTCCCCGTGCACGTTCAAACGAGCAGGGGGTGTGCATCACCCGCGCCTGTGACCACTCTACCGGAAGCCAGAAGGCAAGGTGCAACCGCTATATCGGATCGGGTGTGTTGGCGACTTTCTCGTATGCGAAAACGCCCAACACCAATCGATGATCTCCGTCGGCCCGGCTGCGATTTGCTACCGCACCAAACCATGCATGGCATGGCGATACCGAACGAACAAAGCGATGTGTACGAGGAAAGGCAGTGTTCCTTTTCCGGACCTATATACAGGGGAAGAGAAACTTCGTGTGGGCCCTAAGCTTATCGGCCAGGTCATAGGTTGGTAGTCTGAAACTTGACGGCCATGATAAGTGGTGATCGGTCGTCACTGCATGATGAACCAACAAGTCAAGGATGATGTAACTTAATTAGACCGTTCTCGTCGGTCCATTGACGAAGGTGCCAAATCTAAACATCATCATGTTGATTTTTATCTCCCTTTGAGGATTTTGCAGGCATTCTGAAGCTGGTCTTTGAAAAGGAAAGATGAGATGATCTTTTGGCGAGGCCACTGAGATCAAAACATGACTAGGTATGTTATGTAGCCTTTTAAAGACAAGACATAGCTAGGTGGACCAAAAACAAGAACCCATACAAAAATAACTTTTGAACAACCCCAACCGCATTGTCGAAATCATCACGAAACCAATAAATAGAATGGCCACAAAAATGATTGCCAACCTGTATAAAAGAGGTAGTAGTATATGTAAGGCAAACCTTGTTGTTGAAATCATAACACAGAAGTTACTGTATCCACGATTAATTAGTGCCATTCATGGGTTGGCAAAGAAAATAAGTATTTGTAGTGCAAACTTGTAGTGTGATTTTTGCGTGTGTTGTGTTCGTTTTGGCTTTCATTGTGTGTTTGCTCACTCAGTCGGTGCTGCGGGGTAGTGGGAAG
>NC_041382.1:123580074-123647283 GCF_002162155.2 Triticum dicoccoides
AGGTAGTTCTACAAAATTGCTAACCAAACAAAAAAAATACATTCCACCATAAGAAGTGTATTTTAATATATATGCTTTTTTAGTTTTGCCAAAAGGATTAGTGGGTCATAAGTTTGGCCTGCACTAAGCTCGGCTGAAAGTAAGGGATTCATAATTTAAGGTTTGCCGAAATGGATTTTTTGTGTGTGATGGAAACATCTGATCTATTCATCAACTTCCAAGGTAATACAAAGAATACCAGAAGTTAAAAATACATCCAAGTCCGTAGACCACCCAGCAACGACTACAAGCACTGGAGTGAGCCGAAGGCGCCCCGCCATCATCGCCCCTCTCTCATCGGAGCCGGACAAACTTTGTTGTAGTAGGCAGTCAAAAAATCCTCATCCCGAGGACCCATAGGGCCGGCGCATCAGAACAGTAACCGTCGTTGATGAAGAGACGCATAGATCGAAAGGACCTAACCTATAGACACACGAACACAACAAACGGAGATCGGATCCACGTGGATCCATTGAAGACAAACGACAACTGCATCCCACGAGATCCGCCGGAAACAAACCTTTGCACTCCCTCCGACGATGCTAGAGTCATCACCGGAATGGGGGCTAGGCGTGGAAGATCTTATTTCATCTACAAAGAACTGTCGTCGTATCGCATCTAGCAGGACAGAAACCCTAGAAAAACTAAAACTAAAAAAAACAGAGCCCTCCCGCCGGTAAGGGCCGGAATTCACGGCGCCTCTAATTTGAGGTTTGGCGAAACGGATATGTAAGATTCAAAGATTTGAAGGCACAAATACGTTATAGGTGAAGATCGAATGGTCGGGCAATACAAGTTCTAGGGCCTAAGAGAATGCACAGATAATTTCTAGCCGCGTATATGCGGGGCAAAGAAATCTAAACACCCATTTATCTCTACACACAAAAGCTTCACTTTGACTCTCCTACCTACCCCTAGTCGCTCTACGCGGGATCCGCCACCACTGCTCATTCCTATTGTAGTCTAGAGCCACCTATACCTATCTTCTATACCTAAATAGCTCGCTTTCACTAACATATTTCTTTTCAATATACAAGCATGACATCTGAGTATACACTCAGTATGCAACATGCATGAGAAAACATGCAACCATGTAAAAAAATGTCCAACTCAACATGCATGATAATTCCTTTTTATTATGTTAAACATATTTATTTAATATTTTATTACTATACAATAATCAAACACAATAAATCCAATGTAGTTTCAGTTTTAGTACTCATATTATTATTTCAAATAATAATGTTTCATACAACCAAATATCATTGAAATATATTAAAAACCATTCCCACAACAAGGTGCATGGTATCATGCATAGGACAATGCCTACCTCAGCATGCATGAGAATTTACATTCTGTTATATTGATTATATTTATGAAATATTTTACAACTATATAATATAAACAAACACAATAAACCATATGTACAAGTTTATCATCCTTGTCATGAACTCTTGCGGTGTAAGGCTGGATACTGTTTCGGAGAGGGACACTTTTCAGCCATGTGTCCTCCCAGGAACAAATCCGAGATCCATCCCTTATCGCGAAGGATGGATCTAAAGCGGAGAAGATATTTTGTGCCACCATCAGATCTACCCAAAAATACGAGTCCTTGGTTTTCAATATCCCTAGGACACAATTTTTTTGAGCTTACATACTTATTGTGCAAAAGAATTTACTTAACAAGTTTCTCAGGTAAAAGCTTAGAGTAATGTAATAAGATGATGTAAGCAAGTGATAATGATTTAAATAATATATTTTGCTGAGTTGGAAGAAAAAGAAGAGAAGAGAGAAAAGAAGTGGACTATAGAGTAACACTCAGTTGCATCACGTGCTCCTAGAAACTTCATGAGAATGCAAGGTGGGTCACAATAACATATATTGATAGCCAACTATTATATGTGTTGACTATAAAATTAACTTTAGGGCCTCTCTGATTGAAAGGATTTTCATAGAATTTATGAAGGATTACAATCCTTGGGAATTTTTCCTATGTTAGTCGTTTGATTCGTAGAATTGAATTCTATATGATTTTTTCCCTAAGGATTCATTTGTACTACATTTTATAGGAATTTTAGCATCCACTTGAACGTCTTGGAAGAAATTCTTTGTTTTTCCTGTGACACAATCAAAAAAACTCAAATCTTGTAGGAATACAATGGCCATGTCATTTCAATCCTACGGTTTTCCTATTCCTATGTCTTTCCAATCCAGCGAATCAAAGAGGCCCTTAGATGATATGACAAGAACATATAGCGAGCAGCCAACTATACTATTAACCATGCTCTCATAAAGGCATTTAGTAAGATCATCTACAGTCGGGCGTCTCAAACCCCCCACATACACCCGGGCGGACGACCCGATGACTGACCGGACAAAAAACCCGACCCATACAGGCGCCTCAAACCGGCCTCAACTGCCCGGGCTGACCGGGACCCCTCATATCCAGCCCAAATATGGGGCGGATATGGGGACGCTCGGACGCGGTTGGGCGCGTCTGCCATGTCGGACTCGATCCACGTTGTCTCACCCGACCCCACATATGTTCGTCCCCATCTGCTCCGTGGAGCAAACCCTAGCCACTCCACTCCGCCACTCAACCACCTGTCCAGTGATCGCCGACCTTCTTCGACATGGCGAAAAGCGGATCTGAGTCCTACACCTCCAGATCCGTCGACCCCGAGATCATCCCACGAGGCCTCAAGGAGGAGATGACCGTCCAACTTGCACTCCATAACTCCTGGGAGGAGGCTGCCCGACGGCAGCACTCAGAGTCCTTTTGGCGAGAATCCATTGCGTCAGCCCAAATGGCGCATGGATCCACCGTGAGGTGTCTCACCGCTGCCTCACCGGAGGTGGTGCGGTCCGTTTGGCATCCGAATGCGGTGACAGGCATGCAACCCCTTAGTTGGTGCGCCGAGAAGGAGGTGAACGCATGGGCGTCGCCTGACGCAAACATGGTGTGGCATGCCCGGCATGCAAGGCAATGGGCGCGGGGGCGGAAGCAGCCCTCGCGGCGGTGGAGGGTAGGCGGAGTCGCATTCTTCGCTGCCCCGTATGGTGCATCAGTCCGGGCGTCGCAACTGCATCATGGTGGATGTCGCCGGCTCCTCCCAGGACGGATCCATCATTGATCTGACGTCCACCGGCACTGTCAGGCTTCCGGGCTCGTCTGAAGAGTAGGGAATGGGATACAATGATGCCTTGAGTCCTGTGAGCCGGGCCGTGTTCCATGTCCTACTCTACCTCGCTGGCGACTGGACCAACACTCTGAGGGACGCACCGGTCGCCGGATATGAACACGGCGGAGCCGGACAAGCTCCGCTTGAGATTAGGTTTATGTTGCATATAATAATATGGATTTGAGGTATCCGGTTTTTTTAAAGGAGGATAAACCCTCGGCCTCTGCATTTGGACGATGTATGCAACCATTTTATTAAGTATTCACAAATACCATACAAAGTAATACATCAGTCAGCCTGAAGCCACCATCTAGGCAACACCTGTTGCTACTTGATGTCTACTACACAACCTTCTTCTTGTAGACGTTGTTGGGACTCCAATTGCACAGGTTTGTAGGACAGTAGCAAATTTCCCTCAAGTGGATGACCTAAGGTTTATCAATCTGTGGGAGGCATAGGATGAAGATGGTCTCTCTCAAACAACCCTGCAACCAAATAACAAAGAGTCTCTTGTGTCCCCTACACACCCAATACAATGGTAAATTGTATAGGTGCAGTAGTTCGGCGAAGAGATGGTGATACAAGTGCAATATGGATGGTAGATAAAGGTTTTTGTAATCTGAAAATATAAAAACAGCAAGGTAACTAATGATAAAAGTGAGCACAAACGGTGTTGCAATGCTAGGACACAAGGCCTAGGGTCCATACTTTCACTCGTGAAAATTCTCTCAACAATAATAACATAATTGGATCATATAATAATCCCTCAACCTGCAACAAAGAGTCACTCCAAAGTCACTAATAGAGGAGAACAAACGAAGAGATTATTGTAGGGTACGAAACCACCTCAAAGTTATTCTTTCCGATCAATCTGTTGGGCTATTCCTATAAGTGTCACAAACAGCCCTAGAGTTCGTAGTAAAATAACACCTTAAGACGCAAATCAACCAAAAACCTTATGTCACCTAGATACTCCAATGTCACCTCAAATATCCGTGGGTATGATTATACGATATACAACACACAATCTCAGATTCATCTATTCAACCAACACAAAGAACTTCAAAGAGTGCCCCAAAGTTTCTACCGGAGAGTCAAGACGAAAACGTGTGCCAACCCCTATGCATAAGTTCATGAGGTCACAGAACTCACAAGTTGATCACCAAAACATACATCAAGTGGATCACATGATATCCCATTGTCACCACAGATAAGCACGTGCAAGACATACATCAAGTGTTCTCAAATCCTTAAAGAGTCAATCCAATAAGACAACTTCAAAGGGAAGACTCAATTCATCACAAGAGAGTAGAGGGGGAGAAACATCATAAGATCCAACTATAATATCAAAGCTCGCGATACATCAAGATCGTGCCGACTCAAGAACACGAGAGAGAGAGAGATCAAACACATAGCTGCTGGTACATACCCTCAACCCCGAGGGTGGACTACTCCCTCCTCGTCATGGAGAGCACCGGGATGATGAAGATGGCCACCAAAGAGGGACCCCCCTCCGGCAGGGTGCTGGAACGGGTCTAGATTGGTTTTCGGTGGCTACAGAGGCTTGCGGCGGCGGAACTTCCAATCTAGGTTAATTTTTGGAGGTTTCTATATATAAGAGGTTTTGGCGTCAAGAACAAGTTGATTTCTACAACACAACCTTCTTATGTAGACGTTGTTGGGCCTCCAAGTGCAGAGGTTTGTAGGACAGTAGCAAATTTTCCTCAAGTGGATGACCTAAGGTTTATCAATCTGTGGGAGGCGTAGAATGAAGATGGTCTCTCTCAAACAACCCTGCAACCAAATAATAAAGAGTCACTTGTGTCCCCAACACACCCAATAGAATGGTAAATTGTATAGGTGCACTAGTTCGGCGATGAGATGGTGATACAAGTGCAATATGGATGGTAGATATAGGTTTTTGTAATCTGCAAATATAAAAACAGCAAGGTAACTAATGATAAAAGTGAGCGAAAATGGTATTGCAATGCGTTGAAACAAGGCCTAGTGTTCATACTTTCACTAGTGCAAGTTCTCTCAACAATAATAAGATAATTGGATCATATAACCATCCCTCAACATGCAACAAAGAGTCACTCCAAAGTCACTAATAGCGCAGAACAAACGAAGAGATTATTGTAGGGTACGAAACCAACTCAAAGTTATTCTTTCTGATCGATCTATTCAAGAGTTCGTAGTAAAATAACACGAAGCTATTCTTTCCGTTCAATCTATCATAGAGTTCGTACTAGAATAACACATTAAGACACAAATCAAACAAAACCCTAATGTCACCTAGACACTCCAATGTCACCTCAAGTATCCGTGGGTATGATTATACGATATGCATGACACAATCTCAGATTCATCTATTCAACCAACACAAAGAACTTCAAAGAGTGGCACAAAGTTTCTACCGGAGAGTCAAGATGAAAACGTGTGCCAACCCCTATGCATAAGTTCATGAGGTCATGGAACTCGCAAGTTGTTCACCAAAACATACATCAAGTGGATCACGTGATATCCCATTGTCACCACAGATAAGCACATGCAAGACGTACATCATGTGTTCTCAAATCCTTAAAGACTCAATCCGATAAGATAACTTCAAAGGGAAAACTAAATTCATCACAAGAGAGTAGAGGGGGAGAAACATCATTAGATCCAAATATAATAGCAATGCTCGCGATACATCAAGATCGTGCCGACTCAAGAACACGAGTGAGAGATCAAACACATAGCTACTGGTACATACCCTCAGCCCTGAGGGTGAACTACTCCCTCCTCGTCATGGAGAGCGCCGGGATGATGAAGATGGCCACCGGAGAGGGATTCCCCCCTCCAGCAGGGTACCAGAACAGGTCTAGATTAGTTTTCGGTGGCTACGGAGGCTTCTAGCGGCGGAACTCCCGATCTAGGTTTCTTTCTGGAAATTTGGGTATATATGAGAGGTATTGGCGTCGGGAACAAGTTAGGGGGGTCTCCGGGCTATCCACGAGGCAGGGAGGCGCGCCCAGGGGGGTGGGCGTGCCCCCACCCTCATGGGCAACACATGACTCTTCTGGCCCAACTCTTTTACTCCATGGCCTTCTTCTGGTCCAAAAATAAGTTCCGTGAAGTTTCAGGTCAATTGGACTCCGTTTGATTTTCCTTTTCCGTAAAGCTCAAAAACAAGGAAAAACAGAAACTAGCACTGGGCTCTAGGTTAATTGGTTACTCCCAAAAATCATATAAAATAGCATATAGATGCATATAAAACATTCAAGGTTGATAATATAATAGCATGGAACAATCAAAAATTATAGATATGTCGGAGACGTATCAAGCATTCCCAAGCTTAATTCCTGCTCGTCCTCGAGTAGGTAAATGATAAAAACATAATTTTTGATGTGGAATGCTACCTAACATAATCATCAATATAATCTTCTTTATTGTGGCAAGAATATTCAGATCCATAAGATTCAAGACAAAAGTTTAATATTGACATAAAAATAATAATACTTGAAGCATACTAACCAAGCAATTATGTCTTATCAAAATAACATAGCCAAAGAAAGCTTATCCCTACAAAATCATATAATGATCAATGGAAAAAAGAAAAAAAATCCTTTAGCTGGATAAGGGGTGGATGTAGCCAAGTGGATCATTTGGCCATGCTTCATTTTCGTCACACAAAATGCTCCCATCATGCACAACCCCGATGACAAGCCGAGCAATTGGTTCATACTTTTTAACGCGCTTCAGCCTTTTCAACCCTTACACAATACATGAGCGCAAGCCATGGACATAGCACTATGGGTGGAATAGAGTATGATGATAGGGGTTATGTGAGAAGACAAAAAAGAAGAAAGTCTCTCATTGACACGGCTAATCAATGGGCTATGGAGATGCCCATCAATTGATGTCAATGCGAGGAGTAGGGATTGCCATGCAACGGATGCACTAGAGCTATAAATATATGAAAGCTCATCAAAAGAAACTAAGTGGGTGTGTGATAAACACAAGTATAGGGGATTGATGACCCATAAGTATAGGGGATCTATCGTAGTCCTTTCGATAAGTAAGAGTGTCGAACCCAACGAGGAGTAGAAGGAAATGATAAGCGGTTTCCAGCTAGGTATTCTCTGCAAGTACTGAAATAAGTGGTAACAAATAGTTTTTGTGATAGCATAATTTGTAACGAGCAACAAGTAACAAAAGTAAATAAAGTGCAGCAAGGTGGCCCAATCCTATTTGTAGCAAAGGACAAGCCTAGACAAAATCTTATATAGAGAAAAGCGCTCCCGAGGACACATGGTTTGCGTTCATATGATTTGCGTTCGGTACTTTGATAATTTGGTATGTGGGTGGACCGGTGCTTGGGTACTGTCCTTACTTGGACAAGCATCCCACTTATGATTAACCTCTATTGCAAGCATCCGCAACTACAACAAAAGTATTAAGGTAAACTTAACCATAGCATGAAACATATGGATCCAAATCAGCCCCTTACGAAGCAACGCATAAACCAGGGTTTAAGCTTCTGTCACTCTAGCAACCCATCATCTACTTATTACTTCCCAATGCCTTCCTCTAGGCCCAAATAATGGTGAAGTGTCATGTAGTCGACGTTCACATAACACCACTAGAGGAGAGACAACATACATCTCATCAAAATATCGAACGAATACCAAATTCACATGACTACTAATAGCAAGACTTCTCCCATGTCCTCAGGAACAAACGTAACTACTCACAAAGCATATTCATGTTCACAACCAGAGGGGTATTAATATGCATATAGGATATGGACATATGATCTTCCACCAAATAAACCAACTAGCATTAACTACAAGGAGTAATTAACACTACTAGCAACCTACTAGTACCAATCCCGGACTTGGAGACAAGAATTGGATACAAGAGATGAACTAGGGTTTTGAGAGGAGATGGTGCTGGTGAAGATGTTGATGGAGATTGCCCTCTCCCGGTGAGAGGAGCGTTGGTGATGACGATGGCGATGATTTCCCCCTCCCGGAGGGAAGTTTCCCTGGCAGAACAGCTCCTCCAGAGCCCTAGATTGGTTCCGCCAAGGTTCCGCCTCGTGGTGGTGGAGTTTCGTCCGAGGAGATGGCTTATGATTTTTTCCTCATCGAAAGACTCCATATAGCAGAAGATGGCCATCGGAGGGCCATCAGGGGGCCCACGAGGTAGGGGGTGCGCCCAGGGGGTAGGGCGTGCCCCCACCCTCGTGGAGGGTGTGGCCCCCTGCTGAACTTTTTGCACTCAGTATTTTTTATATATTCTGAAAATTTCATCCGTGAAGTTTCAGGACTTTCGGAGCTGTGCAGAATAGGTCTCTAATATTTGCTCCTTTTCCAGCCCAGAATCCCAGCTGCTGGCATTCTCCCTCTTTATGTAAACCTTGTAAAATAAGAGAGAATATGCATAAGTATTGTGACATAATGTGTAATAACAGCCCATAATGCAATAAATATCGATATAAAAGCATGATGCAAAATGGACATATCAACTCCCCCAAGCTTAGACCTTGCTTGTCCTCAAGCGAAAGCCGAAATCGAAAAATGTCCACATGTTTGGAGATAGAGGTGTCGATAAAAGTAAAATAAGGACATGAGGGCATCATGATCATTCTTAGAACAACAACTTACATATTTCTTGTCATATGATTTCTTATGCTAGAGTAATAATTCAATCACAATTTCGAGTATGAATCATAAACTTCATTGAAAACTAACAAACTATAATCTCAGTCATTGGAGCAATTGCAATTTATCATAACATAGGAAAGAGTCAATATATAAGAGCTTTTCAGCAAGTCCACATACTCAACTATCATATAATCTTTCACAATTGCTGACACTCATGCAATACTTATGGGTATGGAGTTTTAATCGGACACAGAGAAAGATAGGGGCTTATAGTTTTGCCTCTCAACGTTTTACCTCAAGGGTAATGTCAACAATAATAGTTCATGAAAGCTCACATCCAATTAGCCATATATACCAGGATCTTTCCAACATACTGTGCTTGCTAAAGGATAAAATGTAAAATGGAAGGGTGAAGATCACCATGACTCTTATGCAAGGTAGGAGACAAAAGAAAAAGATAGGCCCTTCGCAGAGGGAAGAAGAGGTTGTCATGCGCTTTTATGGTTGGATGCACAAAATCTTAATGTGAAAGAACGTCACTTTATATTGCCACTTGTGATATGGAACTTTATTATGCAGTCCGTCGCTTTTATTTCTTCCATATCACACGATCGTATAAAGCTTATTTTCTCCTACACTGATAAGTCATACATATTTAGAGAGCAATTTTTATTGCTTGCACCGATGACAACTTACTTGGAGGATCTTACTCAATCCATAGGTAGGTATGGTGGACTCTCATGGCAAAACTGGTTTAAGGTTATTTGGAAGCACAAGTAGTATCTCTACTTGGTGCGATGAATTTGGCTAGCATGAGGGGGAAAGGCAAGCTCAACCATGTTGGATGATCCATGACAATATAATTTATCTCAGATGTAAGAAAACATAACCCATTACGTTGTCTTCCTTGTCCAACGTCAACTCTTTAGCATGTCATATTTTAATGAGTGCTCACAATCATAAAAGATGTCCAAGATAGTATATTTATATGTGAAGACCTCTCTTTCTTTATTACTTCCTATTAATTGCAACGATGACCAAAACTATGTTTGTCAACTCTCAACAACTTTTATTCATCATACTTTTTCTATGTGAGCTCATTACTCCCCATAAGATCCATATGATCTCTTTGTTTCCTTTTTTATTCTTTCTCTTTTCTTTTATTCACTTAGGCTCATGGCAAAATAATCAAACCCTTGACTCAACACTAACTTTATTATATATAGCTCACGGACTCGATTATATAGAAGGATCATAAAGCAAAACTCACAACTAGATCATACTAAAACTTTATTCTATTAGATCAAGATATTATCAAAAGGATCGAACTAAGAAAAATAGTAAAGATAAAAGTGATGGTGATGCGATACCGGGGCACTCCCCCAAGCTTGGTAGTTGCCAAGGGGAGTGCCCATACCAGTGTGATTATGTCTCTCTTTTCAGGGATGGTGATGTGATATTCTTGGCGATGATGCCCCTCAGGATAGGATTCTCCTCCTTGAGCTTATTGACTTGCTGCTTGAGGTCCATTATTTTCTTTCGGAGTTTTCCAGTAACAATCAAAGCTCCATGCACCCAAGGGTGCTGCATAGCTGCGGGAGAACCAGTGACACTCTTTTTCATATTCTCATAAGAAAGAAATCTAACATTGGAAGGGATAACCGAGTTTGGAATAGCCGAGCTCTGCAGTTCTCCCATTGTGAATCCAGCTCGGAAGCGGGAAGTGACTTCTTGATCCTCTTCCATGCCATCTATCCTCTTCAAATCATCCTCCATCTCTTCCTCTGTTGCTGGCCCAAAGAGGTCAATATTGTTGTTTGTCATTGATCTCGGTGCCGGATGAGACACCCGGCTCTCCCCGACTGATTCTTGCGAAGACATCTTGCTCTAATCTGCAGCAGCAACAACTCGAAACACAAACAGAGGATAATTGCGTGATACGGGAGTCAAAACCCCCAGGAGATTATATAATGAATTTTTACCGACCAAAATACGTGTCGTGTATGAAAATGGAGTCTGGAGAGTGCACGAGGTGCCCACGAGGTAGGGGGGCGTGCCCAGTAGGGTAGGGCGCGCCCTCCACCCTTGTGGAGGCCTCGTGTCCTTCCGGACTGCTTCTTATTTTTCTATTTTTCTAAATATTCCAAAACGGAGAAATATTGCATTAAAAACCGTTTTGGAGTCGGTTTACTTACCGTACCACATACCTATTCCTTTTCGGAGTCTGAAACGTTTCGGAAAGTGTCCCTTATGTATTCCTCCGGGGTTACGGTTTCAATAACATTGGTTTCAACATTTATGGGATTACCTGAGATATAATGTTTGATTCTTTGACCGTTCACCACCTTCGGATTTGTGCCTTTGAAGTTGTTGATTTTTATGGCACCGGAACGATAGACCTCCTCGATAATGTAAGGACCTTCCCATTTAGAGAGAAGTTTTCTTGCAAAAAATCTTAAACGAGAGTTGTATAGCAATACATAATCACCTACATTAAACTCACGCTTTTGTATCCTTTTATCATGCCATCTTTTAACTTTTTCTTTAAACAACTTGGCATTTTCGTAGGCTTGGGTTCTCCATTCATCGAGTGAGCTAATATCAAATAACCTCTTCTCACCGGCAAGTTTAAACATCATAATTGAGCTCTTTAATAGCCCAATATGCCTTGTGTTCTAGTTTGAGAGGTAAGTGACATGCTTTTCCATAAACCATTTTATAAGGAGACATACCCATAGGATTTTTATATGCAGTTCTATAGGCCCATAATGCATCATCAAGTTTCTTGGACCAATTCTTTCTAGACCTATTGACAGTCTTTTGCAAAATTAATTTTAGCTCTCTATTACTCAATTCTACTTGACCACTAGACTGAGGGTGATGAGGGGATGCAATTCTATGATTAACATCATACTTAGCAAGCATTTTACGGAAAGCACCATGAATAAAAATGTGAACCACCATCAGTCATTAAATATCTAGGGACTCCAAATCTTGGAAAAATAACTTCTTTAAGCATTTTAATAGAAGTGTTATGATCAGCACTACTAGTTGGAATAGCTTCTACCCACTTAGTAACGTAATCAACAGCAATTAAAATATGTGTATATCCATTAGAGGCAGGAAAATGTCCCATATAGTCAAAGCCCCAAACATCAAATGGTTCGATAACGAGTGAATAGTTCATAGGCATTTCTTGACGTCTACTAATATTACCTATTCTTTGGCATTCGTCACAAGATAAGACAAACTTACGTGCATCCTTGAAGAGAGTAGGCCAACAAAAACCAGATTGCAATACCTTATGTGCAGTTCTATCTCCAGCATGGTGTCCTCCATAAGATTCGGAGTGACACTTGCGTAGGATCTGTTCCTGTTCATGCTCAGGTACACAACGTCTAATAACACCATCTACTCCTTTATAAAGATGTGGGTCATCCCAAAAGTAACGCCTCAAATCATAGAAGAACTTTTTCTTTTGCTGATATGTGAAACTAGGTGGTATGAATTTGGCATAAATGTAATTAGCATAATCGGCATACCATGGAGCAGTATGAGAAGCATTTATGACATTTAATTGCTCATTAGGAAAGCTATCATCAATAGGTAGTGGGTCATCAAGCACATTTTCTAACCTAGACAAGTTGTCTGCAATGGGATTCTCAGCTCCCTTTCTATCAATAATATGTAAGTCAAATTCTTGTAGCAAGAGAACCCATCTAATAAGTCTAGGTTTAGCATCTTTCTTTTCCATAAGATATTTAATAGCAGCATGATCAGTGTGAATAGTTACTTTAGAGTCAACAATATAAAGTCTGAACTTATCACAAGCAAATACAACTGCTAAGAATTCTTTTTCAGTGGTAGCATAATTTCTTTGAGCATTGTCTAGGGTTTTACTAGCATATTGAATAACGTTTAATTTCTTATCAACTCTTTGCCCTAGAACATCACCTACAGCATAATCACTAGCATCACACATAATTTCAAAGGGTAAATTCCAATCAGGTGGCTGAACAATAGGTGCAGAGATCAATGCTTTCTTAAGTATTTCAAATGTTTCTACACAATCATCATCAAAGACAAATGGTATATATTTTTGTAATAAATTAGTCAGAGGCCGAGAAATTTTCGAGAAGTCCTTAATGAACCTCCTATAAAATCCGGCGTGACCAAGGAAACTTCTTATACCTTTGATGTCCTTGGGGCATGGCATCTTTTCAATAGCATCAACCTTGGCTTTATCAACTTCAATACCTCTTTCAGAAACTTTATGCCCCAAGACAATACCTTCATTAACCAGGAAGTGGCACTTTTCCCAATTCAAGACAAGATTAGTTTCTTCACATCTCTGCAAAAACTCGATCAAGGTTGCTCAAGCAATCATCAAAAGAAGATCCATAGACGGAGAAATTGTCCATGAAAACCTCACAAATCTTTTCACAGAAGTTAGAGAATATAGCCATCATGCATCTTTGAAAGGTAGCAGGTGCATTACATAAACCAAAAGGCATATGTCTATAAGAAAAAGTACCAAAAGGGAAAGTAAAACTAGTCTTTGATTGATCCTTGGCTGACACAGGTATTTGAGAGAAACCAGAATAACCATCTAGAAAGAAAAAATGTGTATGTTTGGATAATATTTCTAGCATTGATCGATAAAAGGTAAGGGGTAATGATCCTTTTTAGTGGCCTTATTTAATTTGCAGAAATCAATTACCATCCTATAACCTATAATAATTCTTTGAGGAATCAATTCATCTTTATCATTAGGAACGACAGTAATACCTCCCTTCTTAGGGACACAATGGACAGGACTTACCCACTGACTATCAGCAACGGGATATATTATACCTGCCTCAAGGAGCTTTAGTATTTCCTTTCTTACCACTTCTTTCATTTTAGGATTCATCCGTCGTTGATGATCACAAACTGGTTTAGCATCTTCTTCCAAATTTATTTTATGTTGACATAGAGTGGGACTAATGCCCTTAAGATCATCAAGAGTATACCCAATAGCAGCACGGTGCTTCTTCAGAGTTTTCAATAATCTCTCTTCCTCATTCTCTGAAAGGTTAGCACTAATAATAATATGATATATCTTTTTCTCATCAAGATAAGCATATTTAAGAGTATTAGGTAACGGTTTAAGCTCAAACACGGGATCACCCTTGGGTGGAGGAGGATCCCCTAGGGTTTCAACAGGCAAATTGTGTTTCATAATAGGAACCTATTTAAAGAATACTTCATCTCTTTCCCTTCTTTCATTCATAAACATATCATTTTCATGGTCTAGCAAATATTGTTCTAAAGGATCACTAGGAGGTACAGCAATAGAAGCAAGACCAATAATTTCATCCTTACTAGGTAATTCTTCTTCACGGTGTTGTGTACTAAATTTAGAGAAATTAAATTCATGAGACATATCATCTAAACTGATAGTAACAACATCCTTTTTGCAATCTATCTTAGCATTAATAGTGTTCAAGAAGGGTCTACCAAATATAATGGCACAAAAGCTATCTTGTGGGGAACTAAGAACAAGAAAATCAGCAGGATATTTAGTTTTCCCACACAAGACTTCAACATCTCTAACAATTCCCTTTGGTGAAATAGTATCTCTATTGGCAAGTTTAATTGTGACATCAATATCTTCTATCTCAGCGGGTGCAATATCATGCATAATTTCTTTGTATAAGGCGTAAGGTATTGCACTAGCACTAGCACCCATATCACATAAGCCATGATAACATTGATCTCCTATTTTAACAGAAATAACAGGCATGCCTACCACAGGTCGGTTTTTATTTTTTGCACAGGGTTTAGCAATTCTAGCAGTCTCATCAAGGAAATGAATAACATGCCCATCAATATTATCAGACAAGAGATCTTTAACAATAGCAATATCAGGTTCAACTTTAACTTGCTCAGGATGTGTACAAGTTTTAATATTTCTTTTACGAACCACAGTCAAAGCTTTAGCATGATCCTTTATCCTAACAGGGAAAGGTGGTTTCTCAACATAAGAAGCAGGAACAACAGGATCATTATAAGTGATAATCTTTTCTTTGACTTTAATAGGTGTAGCTACTTTTACTTCTATGGAAGGATGATATTTAAACCACTTCTCCTTGGGGAGATCAACATAAGTAGCAAAATATTCATAGAAAGAAGCTACTATTTTAGAGTCAAGTCCATATTTAGTGCTAAATTTACGGAAAACAGGTATCCATAAAAGATTAAACACAATCAAACTTAGGTGTCATACCTGACTCCTTACCTTCGTCGAGGTCCCAATCTTCAGAGTTGCGTTTAATTCTTTTCAATAAATCCCATTTGAATTCAATAGTCCTCATCATAAAAGAGCCAGCACAAGAAGTATCGAGCATGGTGCGATTGTTATCAGAAAGCCGAGCATATAAATTTTGAATAATCATCTCTCTTGAGAGCTCATGATTGGGGCATGAATATAACATTGATTTAAGCCTCCCCCAAGCTTGAGAGATACTTTCTCCTTCGCGAGGCCAATATATATATATATATATATATATATATATATATATATATATATATATATATATATATATATATATAAAATTGCGATCACGATGAACAATATGCATAGGATAAAACTTCTGATGAAATTCCAATTTCAATCGTTTGTAGTTCCATGACCCCATATCATCACATAGTGTAACGCCCTCGATGCGGCTATATCTCCCACGTGTCGAAGCACGACTTAGAGGCATAACCGCATTGAAAGCAATGTCGCAAGTGAGGTAATCTTCACACAACCCATGTAATACATAAGGGAAAGAGATACATAGTTGGCTTACAATCGCCACTTCACATAATACATGAATAAAGCATTACATCATCCAAATACACTCAAGGTCCGACTACAGAACCAAAATAAAAGAAGACTTCCCCAAATGCTACACAGATCCCCGATCGACCCCAACTGGGCTCCACTACTGATCGACTAGAACGAAACAACACAAAGGTCAAGATCTTCATCGAGATCCTCCTTGAGCTTGGTTGTGCCACCTGCTCGGTAACATCGGCACCTGCAAACTGGTTTTGGAAGTATCTGTGAGTCACGGGGACTCAGCAATCTCACACCCTCGCGATCAAGACTATTTAAGCTTATAGGAAGGGTAAAAGGTATGAGGTGGAGCTGCAGCAAGCGACTAGCATATATGGTGGCTAACATATGCAAAAGAGAGCGAGAAGAGAAGGCAAAGCACGATCGAGAAACTATGATCAAGAAGTGATCCTAGAACAACCTACATCAAGCATTACTCCAACACCGTGTTCACTTCCCGGACTCCGCCGAGAAGAGACCATCACGGTTACAAACGCGGTTGGTACATTTTAATTAAGGTAAACTTTAGGTTTTCTACAACCGGACATTAATAAATTCCCATCTGCCCATAACCGTGGGCATGCCTTTCGAAAGCTCAAATCCCTGCTGGGGTGTCTCAACTTAGCTCATCACAAGCTCTCACGGTAAATGAAGGATATTCCTTCCCCCAAGACAATCCGATCAGAATCGGAATCCCGGTTACAAGACATCCTCGACAATGTTAAAACAAGTCCAGCAAGACCACCCGCTGTGCCGACAAATCCCGATAGGAGCTGCACATATCTCGTTCTCAGGGCACACCGGATCAGCTAAGCGTACGGGAGCCAACGTAACCCAAGTTGCCATGGGATGGCCCCGCACGGTGCTCTGGGTTGGACCAACACTTAGAGAAGCACTGGCTCGGGGGTTTAAAATAAAGATGACCCTTGGGCTGGCCTAACCCAAGGGAAAAAGAGGCTAGGTGGCAAATGGTAAAACCAATGTTGGGCCTTACTAGAGAAGTCTTATTCAAAGCGAACTGTCAAGGGGTTCCCATTATAACCCAACCGTGTAAGGAACGCAAAATCAAGGAACATAACACCGATATGACGGAAACTAGGGCGGCAAGAGTGAAACAAAACACCAGGCATAAGGCCGAGCCTTCCACCCTTTACCAAGTATATAGATGCATTAATTAAATAAGAGATATTGTGATATCCCAACAAAATATCCATGTTCCAACAAGGAACAAACTCCAATCTTCACCTGCAACTAACAACGCTATAAGAGGGGCTGAGCAAAGCGGTAACATAGCCAAACAACGATTTGCTAGGACAAGGTGGGTTAGAGGCTTGGCTTAACAATGTGGGAGGTATGATAAGCAAGTGGTAGTATCGCAGCATAGGCATAGCAAAAGAGCGAGCAACTAGCAAGCAAAGATAGAAGTGATTTCGAGGGTATGGTCATCTTGCCTGGACTCTCGCAAGGAAGAAGAACGAGTCCATGAAGAAGACAAACGGACGTAGATGAACGGGTCCTCACAGACGCGACGTTATCGGAACCAACCCGAAGAAGCAACACCAGAAAGAAACACACAACATAGTAAACAACCAACACATGAACATGGCATGATATGCGGGATGCGATATGTGATGCATGCGCATGATTTGGAAAGGAAAGATTGAACCTGGCCTCAACTTGGAAATCCAAGAGTGCCACTGAAAAGAGGAGGTGATTTCGGTCGAAATCGATATAAAGATCACCGGAATCAGGATGGACGGTTTGGAAATGGCAAGCAAAACAAATATGTCACCGGTCCGCAATAAACAGCAAGTAGCCAACTAAATGCATCAAGAACAACAAGCTAAAACACTCTAACATAGCAACAAAATACATGGCAGGGATTCACTCATGATGCTTGACAAAAGATGAACACTGAGCTATGACTAATTCACGCATTAGTAGGTTCAAACAAACATGGCAAAAGTGCAAAAGATAACAGGTTTCAGACTTTGTGAAAGTAACATGTCAGGAATTTATCATCAGGGAGCAATGTTTAGAGCACGATAACTATATGCTACAGGAACATATCATGGCAACGCAAGGCATGGCATGAAGCTACTCAAATCATGTAACAAAAGACCCTTAGTGACCATAAGCCAAAAGGGATCAGAAAATACAATTGCAAGCATGTGAACATAGCAAAAACATAAACAGATTCAGACTTTGTGAAAAACTGGAGCATGGCAAAACAGTTAACGAGTAGGCATGTTTACGAGCTCGATGTACTCACTACAAAGCATTGCATGATAAACTAAGCAGACACCCAGCAATTAGACATGGCATAGAAGCTAGACATGGCAAGAGCAACAACATAGCATGCACGGATCAACAACAACAAGCTCGGTAAAATCGCTAAACATGTTAACAATCTGCCAGGAACAATTTTATAGCAAAAATAGAGCTCGATTGACTCAAGCTAGGGTGCTCCATAAATGAAAACAAAGACATGGATGGATAGAGAACCACAATATCTACAAAACATCCTTATTGATCATGCTCAAAAGAGGCATGAATCACTAGGAAACAACATGAACACATGGCATAAAAATAAGGACAGGGCAAGGACTTTGTGAAATTCTAAGTCCCTGAAATCAGCATCATCGAGTAAGCTACTTTGCATGCTTGTGCTAGTCACCACAAAGATCACAAAAATACATGTCATACACCCCTATAAAGATGGCATGCATTCATCAAAACACATGTAGAGCTCAGGAGCATAACACGCACTCATTAATCATGGCAAAAATGACAAAAGGCCATTTGCTGAAACAGATTTGACATAATCATCACATAGCCCTCTTCCAACAGCATTTCGGGCATCAAGATGAGCTCAAATGAAAATGATGCAATGATATGAAATGATGTACTCCTCGAGGCAAACATTTTGATATGCTACACGCACGAATTGGAGCAACAGTGAGAAAGTTATGATGCGATGAACAATGCAAAAAGTTACTGGGACTTGGTGGAATTCTCACCCCGTGAGATCTAGGGTTTCGGTGGCACGGATGTCGAGGCACGACAGATCTCGCCGGAGACAATAGGGATGGTGGCCGGAGTGGGAGGAGATGGCCGGAGAGGATGGCAAAGTGGTCGGAGCTCACGGATCCGGTGACCAGCGGCGGGGTCAGCGACGAGGGAACTCCGGGCGGCGAGCTTGGCGTCGACGGCGCTCCCGGAGCTGACGGCGAAGGTGGCGGGGACGGGTGGCACGGCGAGGTACGGCCGGCGGGCGGCGCGCGGGACCTGGCAGCGGCGGGGATCGGGCCTAGAAGGCCGGATCTGGGCGTCTCGGGCCCGGCGGCACGAGGACGGCGGCATGGACAGGTGGCAGCTCCTGATTCGCTGCGGCGGGCGGTTGGACGCGTCCGGCGCGGGGTCGGACATGTCCGGCGCGGCGCGGAGGGAAAATTCTAGGGTTTCGTCCGCGAAAAAGGACGGGGTGCACATATTTATAGGTAGAGGGAGTTAGGAGAGTCCAAATGAGGTGCGGTTTTTGGCCACGCGATCGTGATCAAATGATCTAGATGATAGAGGAGGTTTAGGTGGGTTTTGGGCCACTTTGAAAGGGTGTTGGGCTGCAACACACATGAGGTCTTTTCGGTCCCTCGGTTAACCGTTGGAGTATCAAACGAAGTCCAAATGGCACGAAACTTGACAGCCGGTCTACCGGTAGTAAACCAAGGACGCATGACAAGTCTCGGTCCAATCCGAAAAAAATTAACACCCACACACGAAAAAAGGTAGAAAGGGACACCGGGTGACATAGGAGCGCCGGATAGCAAAACCGACAACGGTAAAAATGCTCGGATGCACGAGACGAACATGTATGCAAATGAAATGCACATGATGACATGATATGCAATGCATGACACGCAAGCAATGACAAGGCAACAACAGCGAATAACTGGAGGACACCTGGCACATCAGTCTCAGGGCGTTACAACACTCCACCACTACGAGAGGATCTCGTCCCGAGATCTAGAATGGCACCAGAGGGAAAAACGGAAGAGAAGGAGAATAGGTAAAACTAAGTTGCTTCTTCGACAAATGAGTGAAACCAAAGAACCTTCAAATGATGAACATATTGAAGAAAGAATGCAACGGAGAAGAATGAAGTTGAAAGCACTCCGGTAGAGAAGGGGATCAAGGAAGACCAAATTCGGGCAGCACTCCGGTTGAAAAATGATAAGAAACTTTATAAGATGAGAGAGCTTGATCAGAGGGCACAACACTTCGGTTGAATGGGATAAGCAAGGAAAATAATATGAACTTGGCAAAATGAGTTGATGGGACAAAGACAGCAACATCACAATGCCTCCGGAAGAAAATAATAGAAGATAGAACGTTGGAATAAAAGAATTGAGAAGAAAATGCCAACTTCTGCCACAAAAGAGCTTGAAAAAGGCATCTTTAGGAGAAAGGTCGAACGGAGTTGTTGCAAAACCAACAACGAAAAGAGTAAGCTTGTTGTGCACTTATGGAAAATATCTCAAAACTATGAGGTGAAATTCTGCCACTAACGGGAAAAAGAATTGGATTGATATGAACAAGGAGCCGAGAAAATATTTCACCGGGAGGATAAAAGAAGAACTTGGGTCACTTATGAGCACCATAGATAGCAACAATCCTTAGGGAAGGCTTTAGGTGAAACGTGACACAAGATAAATCCAACGAAGAGGTTGATGGATTTAAAATATCTCATTCTTAACAACATGTGAATCATGAAACATGAACTCAAATTATCAAGAATGACATAATACCACCTCCAATGATACGGTAGGAAGAATTGCGCTCCGGATTGCAAGATTAAGAATGCTTGAAGTATATCTTGGCGGATCATAGCTTCGAGAGATATCTTGAAGAACAATTGAAGAACGAAAAGAATCCTTGGCGAACCAGCATGAGGAACCCCGGTAATAAAAGGATGATCAAACAAAAGGAATGAGAAGTTGAAAGCACAAGGTGAATCCTTGTAACGATTTAGATGAATCTCCGTGGTGATATAATTGAAAGAGGTTGGAACTCCGGGAAAAAGAGAAGATGAACAATTTCCAACGAGAATTAGTCATTGTGAACAAACTCCGGAGGAACGAATCCATCATTTGGATGAAGCAAGAATAAGAATTATGTTATGCGTATCCTTCACCAATTTAAGTTGATGACAAGCAACGGATTTGGCATACTACTTATTCTCGTTGAAAGGATTAAGATAGATATAGCGTCAACTTGGAAAGATCTTCAACGAACCACCGGTAGGATTGAAACAACGAATAAATTGATATGATAACCCAAGAATAGAACTCTTGAACGAACCACCGTATGAATTGAAAATGAACGAAGTAAAGGGATGAATCACCGGGTAAGAATTGTGAAATGAAGGAAGATACTTGAGACAATCTAGATACATGAGAACGAAGAGATCACGAACTGATTAGAGATCACTTGAACGATGCACCGGTAAGATTGGAGAATGATAACTGACAGCTGAGAATGAATAAACCTGAATTGATGGACTCCGGATAACAAACTGAGAAGACTCTTGAATTTCTCCGGATGGGTGAAAAGAATTCCCACAATCGAAAACAATTATGAGAGGATGGCCACAAACTAGAATGACGAATCTTCGAGAGAATGGAGTAAGATATGGAGGAAAAATTCTTCTTCGGTCTACAAAAGCAGAGAATGACGATGAGAAACACCACCATGAATTGTTGAGGCTCTCTAGAATGAAAAATTAGAAAGGTTGAACCAACGACCAAAAGAATTTAAAAGATCTTGGAGAAAACCATCAGACTGTTGATGAATCATCCTTACGTCAAACTTCGAAAAGAATATGGGATAGCTCCGGGAGAATAAGAAGAGTCATGTAAGATCCTGGGAAAAAACCTGTGGGTTAGGGCCCACTCAAAAGAAACACCGTTGATGAATTAAAAGATATATTGCACCGGTTGAAATCAATGGCTTGAATAAGGTAACATCCTCGAAAAAACTTGAATGAATTAGAATATACACTAGCATCTTCTGAGATATCTTCAGTACTCCGGAACAAATGAATAGCAAGAGGTGAATTATTATGAGGTGCACCGGCAAGAGAAGACATTGACAAAAGAAAAGACGATGCTCAATACCAAAGCTTGAATTGAATCCACCGGAGAAGAAAATGAGTGGCGAGTGACGAACTTGAAGCTTCGTTAGAATCTTCTTGAGAAACACCGGATAAGAACATTGACGGAAAAGAATGGAGAGACTTCACATCAATAAGATAGAAAGTTGATAAAGAAATCTGAGTCCTTGAAGAAAAAGGGTGGGTGGGCGGGAAAAACAAAGGCGACTTGGAGACGGATGAAACAAACACCGTTGAGAAGAACTGATACTTGATCTTGCGGATGTTGAAATGATCGGATCCACTTGAAGAGAAACACACCAGTGAAAAGGATTGACATGGCAATCTCGATTATCAAGAAGGATTAGTGTTCGCATAGGAGTATGAGAACACCACTTAGGAAAGGTATGGAATCAACTCTTGACTTCGAAGCAACTCGAATACCATAGCTCAAAAACAAAACAAAGGATAGGCTTGCAGAATAAGCCGGAACAAACATATGATAGAGATTTCGTCCGAAGTTTTCATGGTGGGGCCTACACGGGCTCGATCGTACAACACCATCATGTACAAGGCAGTGCACATGACATACAAAGCGTCCTCGAGTCGGCATAGCCAAGGACTCTTTAAGACACAACGAGACAACTTTAAACCAACCGTGGATAGGCGGACCACTAGACGTCGAACCCCAATTTCATATCAGACATCTGTCGGAAAGATATCCTAAGAGCTACTTGAATTCCCACTTATAAACTCCCGAAATTTTCCGGTTATGCAATCAGGTGTTGGGGATATAGGGGAAGCATAATATCTCACCCAAAACTAGCAAATCCTACATCCAGCTGTATCCATCCTTCAACACATAACCAAGAAACCTTCGGAAATCGTTTACCTCAACCTTCAAAAAGCATCCGTTATACGAGTTATGGCAATACTCCCGAACTCCCGCCCTAGTACTGGGTGGCGTCGACGTTATCTCACCAACAACTGCATAAAAGAGATTTTTGATCTCGGCGAAACTCAGGTATTCCAGAACTGCAACGATAAAATTGTGACAACAGCACCTCGGAGCTCAACTCCCCGGGACACTGCCACAACCCCTAAATGTCAGGAGGCACCAAGAACAATGTTCTCGTCACAAAACCATCGGAACGATTCCAAGATACCCGCGTGATCCTAATTTTTTTAGTGAAATTTGAGAAGAGAAGAGTCAAAACTCTACGTCAGGATGCCTCACCAGAGCGACGAAGGGACTGAGGAGTAAGAAGAATCCTACTCTCTGATATATATAGCCCTAAAAGGCTCAAAACATTTTTCTAGACTCAACAATGCCAGCGATTCGATCAAGCAGGGGGCTCCTAAGGTCGGGGAAGGCTCTGATTACCAACTTGTAACGCCCTCGATGCGGCTATATCTCCCATGTGTCGAAGCACGACTTAGAGGCATAACCGCATTGAAAGCAATGTCGCAAGTGAGGTAATCTTCACACAACCCATGTAATACATAAGGGAAAGAGATACATAGTTGGCTTACAATCGCCACTTCACACAATACATGAATAAAGCATTACATCATCCAAATACACTCAAGGTCCGAATACGGAACCAAAATAAAAGAAGACTACCCCAAATGCTACACAGATCCCCGATCGACCCCAACTGGGCTCCACTACTGATCGACTAGAACGAAACAACACAAAGGTCAAGATCTTCATCGTGCTCCTCCTTGAGCTTGGTTGCGCCACCTGCTCGGTAACATTGGCACCTGCAAACTGGTTTTGGAAGTATCTGTGAGTCTCGGGGACTCAGCAATCTCACACCCTCGCGATCAAGACTATTTAAGCTTATAGGAAGGGTAAAAGGTATGAGGTGGAGCTGCAGCAAGCGACTAGCATATATGGTGGCTAACATACGCAAAAGAGAGGGAGAAGAGAAGGCAAAGCACGATCGAGAAACTATGATCAAGAAGTGATCCTAGAACAACCTACGTCAAGCATTACTCCAACACCGTGTTCACTTCCCGGACTCCGCCGAGAAGAGACCATCACGGTTACAAACGCGGTTGGTGCATTTTAATTAAGGTAAACTTTAGGTTTTCTACAACCGGACATTAACAAATTCCAATTTGCCCATAACCACGGGCACGACTTTTGAAAGTTCAAATCCCTGCAGGGGTGTCCCAACTTAGCCCATCACAAGCTCTCACGGTAAACGAAGGATATTCCTTCTCCCAAGACAATCCGATCAGACTCGGAATCCCGGTTACAAGACATCCTCGACAATGGTAAAATAAGTCCAGCAAGACCACCCGCTGTGCTGACAAATCCCGATAGGAGCTGCACATATCTCGTTCTCAGGGCACACCGGATAAGCTAAGTGTACGGGAGCCAACGTAACCCAAGTTGCCAAGGGACGGCCCCGCACGGTGTTCTGGGTTGGACCAACACTTGAGAAGCACTGGCCCGGGGGTTTAAAATAAAGATGACCCTTAGGCTGGCCTAACCCAAGGGAAAAACAGGCTAGGTGGCAAATGGTAAAACCAATGTTGGGCCTTGATGGAGGAGTTTTATTCAAAGCGAACTGTCAAGGGGTTCCCATTATAACCCAACCGTGTAAGGAACGCAAAATCCGAGAACATAACACCGATATGATGGAAACTAGGGCCGCAAGAGTGGAACAAAACACCAGGCATAAGGCCAAGGCTTCCACCCTTTACCAAGTATATAGATGCATTAATTAAATAAGAGATATTGTGATATCCCAACAAAATATCCATGTTCCAACAAGGAACAAACTCCAATCTTCACCTACAACTAACAACGCTATAAGAGGGGCTGAGCAAAGCGGTAACATAGCCAAACAACGGTTTGCTAGGACAAGGTGGGTTAGAGACTTGGCTTAACAATGTGGGAGGCATGATAAGCAAGTGGTAGGTATCTCAACATAGGCATATCAAAAGAGCGAGCAACTAGCAAGCAAAGATAGAAGTGATTTCGAGGGTATGGTCATATTGCCTGGAATCCCGCAAGGAAGAATAATGAGTCCATGAAGAAGAAAAACGGACGTAGACGAACGGGTCCTCATAAACGCGACATTATCGGAACCAAGCCGAAGAAGCAACACCGGAAAGAAACACACAACATAGTAAACAACCAACACATGAACATGGCATGATATGCGGAATGCGATATGTGATGCATATGCATGATTTGGAAAGGAAAGATTGAAACTGGACTCAACTTGGAAATCCAAGAGTGCCACTGAAAAGGGGATGTGATTTCGGTCGAAATCGATATAAAGATCACCGGAATCGGATGCACGGTTTGGAAATGGCAAGCAAAACAAATATGGCATCGGTCTATGATAAACAGCAAGTAGCCAACTAAATGCATCAAGAACAACAAGCTACATCACTCTAACATAGCAACAAAATACATGGCAGGGATTCACTCATGATGCTTGACAAAAGATGAACACTGAGCTACGGCTAATTCACTCATTAGCAGGTTCAAACAAACATGGCAAAAGTGCAAAAGATAACAGGTTTCAGACTTTGTGAAATTAACAGCATTTCAGGAATTTATCATCAGGGAACAATGTTTAGAGCACGATAACTATATGCTACAATAACATAAGGCATGGCATGAAGCTACTCAAAGCATGTAACAAAAGTTCCTTAGTGACCATCAGCCAAAAGGGATCAGAAAATAAAATTGCAAGCATGTGAACATAGCAAAAACATAAACAGATTCAGACTTAGTGAAAAACTGGAGCATGGCAAAACAGTTAACAAGTAGGCATGTTTACGAGCTCGATGCACTCACTACAAAGCATTACATGATAAACTAAGCATACACTATCGGATTTCGGGTTCCGACAGACCCTTGAGGTTCGAACACTGGGGTGCGCGCAGAGATTTCGCCTCCTACCTACCTGCACCCCTCCGCCTCGCTAAGATCTAAGCAATGGAAAGAGCAACACGAATGACACAGGGTTTATACTGGTTCGGGCCACCGTTGTGGTGTAATTCCCTACTCCAGTGTGTGGCGTGGTGGATTGCCTCTTGGGCTGATGATGATGAACAATACAAGGAAGAACAACCTCGCGAGGGTCTGCTCTTGGCTGGGGCGATGAACTGCTGGGAGGAGTTCAGTCACCCTTCTCTCTCTCTCTCCTTCCTTCTCTTTTCCTTCTCTCATCTTTTTTCTCTTCCCTCGTCCCTCTCTTCTCTTGTTCTGTGGGTGGTTGGTCCTATTTATAGAGGCCCTGGTCCTCTTCCCAAATATCGAGCGGGAAGGGAGCCAACAATGGCAGGCTAATTTGAAGGGGGACAACTAGTACCAGCTATCCTGACAAAAGTAGTCTTCGCCTGCACAAAACTCTGGTGGTGATGCCGTCTTGGGCTCCACAAAGACCTCCGTCTTGCAGTCCTCCTGGTCTTGGTCTTGTTGCACCGAAATGGCAATCTTTGCCTGATGCCTCGGTACTCCGCGGCTGCGCTTGCTCCCTTTGCACCAAAGAGGAAAGGAGGACGCTGCGCGGGCTAGCACCCGCCTAGCGCCTTTGGTCGTCATGGCTTGCGTCACGGGCACCTCATGAGGTACCCCGCCTTGATCTCTCCGCCTCCTCGCGAGCCAGCCTGATGAGGCCGTGCCTGAGGAAGCTCCGCGTCGTCCGCCCCGCGAGGCTTGGCCCCTCGCGAGGGTCTTGGGTCTGTGTTGGTGAAGATGGGCCATGCTGGGCCCCTCTTTGTGCCACGCCGAAGGCCGCAGGCAGGCAAGTCTGGGGACCCCCGTTCCCAGTACGCCGACAGTAGCCCCCGGGCCCAAGGCGCGCCCGGACTTGGCCGTGCAGGGAGGCGGAAGGGCAAGAGCGAAGCACCGCGGGCCCTAACAGCCTGCGGCCTTGGGCGCCGCGTGGCGGTTGATTGGACGTGAGCGCCTTAGCAACCGTGCGAGTTGATAAAGGAGCGGCATCTGCCTAGGATTTGCTTTTTGCTTTCTCCGGTTGCTGCTCAGATCCCCTGTCTTGCGCCTCTCCTTCCTTCCTCCAAAGTTTCCAGATCTACTCCGATCGCGTGACCTAGAAAGCCATGGCGCCTTGTCAGCCCCCGGCCGTAGCTTGGTACTCGTCTGCCCTGGAATCGCTGAACGTGTCGGAGGCGAGCCTTGCCCGGTTGCGCCGGATGGCGGCGGCGCGGGGCATGGACAGGGCGAAGGTGTTCAAGGCCGGCTCCGCCACCCCTGAGGGTCAAGGGAGCACCTTTTATCCGTTCTTCGTAAGTGCCATTGCTGCTGGCCTAGTGCCTCCCTTCTCCGAGTTCTTCTTCTCTGTCCTCCGCCATTACAAGCTACAGGCTCTGCATCTCCACCCCAACTCCGTCCTTCTCCTGGCAATCTTCGCCTATTACTGCGAGGCTCACGTAGGGGTGTAGCCCTCAGTGGCCTTGCTACGCCACTAGTTCTACCTCCGGACCTCTCGCGGTCCTGCTTCCGCATGCGCGAGCTTCATCGCGTGCGGCGGCGCCATTGCCATCTCGAACCCCGGGAAAAGGATTGAGGGCTTCAGGAGCAAGTGGGTCTTGGCGGATGCTGGGCGCATTCACCCTCGGCTGATCTTGCCCACGGAGCAGCCCATGAGCTCCAGCGATTGGGGTCGAGCGGAGCTCGCGGACCCCCGCGCGAAGCTGGTGTTGGAGAAGATGGATGCGGATCTGAGGCCGGCCAACATGGCGGCGGCGAAGCTGACCGGTGCGTCACTGCTGAGGGAATTCCTAGAGCACCAGCTGGCTCCGATTCGGCTGTACTCACTCCCGATGTGGAGGCCCCATCCGAGCCCCGCGGCCTTGGCCGACGGAGATCTGGCTGCGGTCCTCCAATCTCTGGTCGGGGGCGATGTGGCGAGGTTGGAGGGTGCTCCTACGCCCTTGTTCCTCCACGACGACTGGGAGCAGGTAGTGGAGTCCATGCCCGTCTTCAACGGGGATGGGCTCGTGCCCATGGAAACTCCTGAGGAACCGGTGGACGTGCCCTCCGACGACTCCAGCGAAGAGGAGGAAGGAGGGGAGCGGGAAAGAGGGCCTGACTCCGAGGCAACTGACGGAGAGTCGAGGGCTCCCCTCCCCCGGCGCAGGTCCCGCGTTCTCCGCCTCTCTCTGAGCGATGACGACGAGGATGACGACGAGGATGACGACGAGGATGACGACGAGCAGGACGGCGGGAGCTTGCCCCCGATCCCGAAGAAGGACAGGACCGGGCTGATCTCCCGCGGGTCTGCCCCGGCCCCGAGGTGGACCGCACCTTCCGCTTCCAAGCTTCCTGAGGTTGACCCTTCCAGCCGGCTTTCAGGCTTCAAATTTGGCCGGAGGCCGCTCGAGCTCACTGGCGACGACCCGTAAGCGTTTGATTCTTGTCTTTATTTCTTATTCTGCTTCTGAGGCTTGACGTCCACATCTCTTGGACAGGCTGGCGCCTGCAGCAAAGAAGTCGAAGGGAGCTCTCGAGGTTCCATCCGTGGCAGCGCCTCTGCCCGCGAAGGAGGGTGACCGCGACGCACGGGCTTCTCCTGCCCGGTCATCCTCGCGAGGCCTGGCTGAGCCGGTTGGGGCGAGCTTGGCCCCCACGGCCCAAGTGACTCCTGAGGTGTCCTTGCCTGCCGCCGCCACTATAGTCGTTTGGGCGCAGCAGACTCTGCCTCAGGATGCTGTGGCCGCGCAGCCGCCTTCTCCTCCTACTCCACCGGCTGCTGTCTCTCCGACTCCTTCTGCCGTTCTGGATCGTGCTGTCACTGAGCTGGACCGACTGCGGCAGGATCTTCTTGGCGCCGATCCTCGCTTGGTGGCCGGGCGCTTGGAGCTGGCTTCCGGATGGGTTCGCTCCGACGCTTCGATTCAGGCGGCGCTGGTCTAGGCCTCGACGGCTTGCGATGAGGAGAAGCAGGCCGTCCTTGAGGCGAAGGCTGCTCGTGACGTAGCCCTCGGGGAGGTGGTCGACGTTCGTGGTCGCTGCAAGGCACTGGAGGACGAGCTGCAGGGCCTGCGAGACCAGCTCGTGAAAGAGGTCCGCCTTCGCCAAGAGCAAGAAGAAGGTGTGAAGGCTCGCGAGGCGGCCGTCACAGAGAGGGAGGTCAAGCTCAGGAAGCGCCGCGACCGCCTAGGCGCACTGGAGCAGGAGTTGGGGGCGAGGAAGGCCGAGCTGGACGACAAGGCCCTGGTTCTTGCCGAGGACCGCGTGGCCTTCACGGAGATGGAGGCGAAAGCTCGCTCCTCACTGAGGACGCTTTACGACAGTGGCCTGGAGAGCCGGTGGCTGGCACCGAGGACGGCCCCGCCAAGCTGCTTCCCTTCTTGGTTCGCGCTCTTGAAGATGTCGCCCTTGGCCTTGGCCCCATGGCGGAGGCCGAGGTGCGTGTCCTGTCTTCTGCAGCACTGACACGGGTGCTCACCCACATCTACCTTCGTGATCCCGACGTCAACCTCGACGGCCTGCTGGAGCCAGTAAGCGGCGAGCGTGCCGTTGCCGCTGCCAAGGCCGTGAAGGGTCGCGCGGAGGCTCTGCTGGGGAAGTTCCGGGCCTTCAGCACCAAGCTGAAGCAAGGCGCTGCCGACCCCACTACTCCATGAGGCGCACCCACTCCGCGATGCTCCACCGCCGACAAGTGACTCCGTTGTGGCTCCTGTCCTGCCTTTAATTCCTGCACATGTATCATGCCTCGGGGAGGCGTTTAAACTTGCGTTTGGCATTGAGATAACAGTGTGGACTGAAATATTTGCTTTTGAATTCCTTGAAATTTGCGCTTTTCCTTCCTACTTGCTTATGTTCTACGCCGGCAGAGCCCGGCCCTGCGCATACCTCACCCAGCGTTAGTCCCGACCGGAAACCAGGACGGGGCCAAGGAGTGAGGGGCTACATGACAAGTTAGGCTCCTGAGTCGCGATGCTCAGGAGTCCCCCTTGGCGCACAAACAGCAAGTAGGGAGGTGTGATGTGGGTGGATCTACCGTTCTACGTCTGCACAGCCCGGCCGCGCGCATACCTCACCCAGCGTTAGCCTTTCGGAACTAAGGAGTGAGGGGCTACGTGACCAGTTAGGCTCCTGAGTTGCGATGCTCAGGAGTCCCCCTTGACGCTCAAACGGCCTTCGTACCTTGGCTTAGCTTGGGGAGAGACGCGCGACGAACTAGGCCCTGGGGGGGCCTGGCTGGGCGGCGTGCGTCTGGGCGTGACCCAGGCGCAGCCCCCGTGCCCAGCCCCCTCGCGCGGCACTCCCAAGGGGAGGCGTTACGATGAGGCAAGACACTGAGCTCTGGGTTCCCTGAGGTTGATGCGGCCTGGGGGCCACCCTCAGTTGTTTATCACCAGCGTGGAGCATAGCGCTTCCGTATGTGTACGGGCATAGCCGCTCCTCGGTAGTGTCGTCAGCCAGCGCGGAGCATGGTGCTTCCACTGGTACGTGGGAGGGGGCCCCCTCCAGGAGGAGCCCCCGGGGCGTGTACAACCCCGCCCTGACACATGGCTGGCACGGTAGGGCCTCGCAGGTGTATCTGGGCTCCCGTGGGCCAGCACGGGACTCACGGGGCCCTACCTCTAGGCGGGTTGCGCCTGGCACTGGGCCTTATCTTGTGATGTGTCCCTGCAAATTTGGTTAGATGCCGGCACTCTACGTCCTCGGGTCCCGGCCCTCGAGCTGGTCTCAGCCATCGCTGGTATGCCAGGTCGTGATGCCGTGGACAAGGCCAGAGGGTGGGGGCTGGAGAGCCAGTAAGAGCCCAGAGTCGCGATGCTCAGGCACCCCCCCTTTAACGTGCAAGCAGTCGGCATGGAGAAGAAGAGGTGCTGTGGGCCGGCATCAAATAATCAAGCATGGTGGGTATGACGCATAATCGGAAATAACTGCAAATGAGATACACGCCGCTGGGTCTGGCCCGAGCGACTTGGGGATCGTGCAGCCCGAGGGGCGCCCCCAACAAGGTAAGCTAACAACATGAAATAAAAGGGATACATGCCGCAGGGACGGACCCACGCGGCCTGGGAATAATGTAGCCCTGAGGGGGCGCTCCCAGCTGGAAGTGAAACTTGAAAGATGTCACCTGATGACATTGAGGACGAAGGGGTGTTGGTGTAGCAGACTCGGTGGGCTGCGGAAGCCGATCCTCACGAGACCCCAGGCCCAGGGGCCTCAAGAGGCTCCGGAGGCGCTGGTGGCTCCCTGCGGGCCGTCTCCATCTCCGCCAGGGCTGCGGAACGCCTGGCCTCTTGTGCCTCCATGATGCCCCTCATGAGGCGCTGGTACGTGACAGCCGCGTTCGGCAAGCCGTAAGGCATGCGAACACAGTTGTGGGGTGGACCTTCACAGCGCACCACTCGCGAGGGCCAGAGGCGCTCCAGAGAGGCGACTCGGTTGAGCCTTGGTATGTCGATGCAGACGCGTAGCCCACCATCCTCGCCTGGATGGGGAGCCACTGCTGGTAGACGGCAGCCGCCTATCATGACCCTTGACTCCTGTAGCTCCTGAATGGCCTTGCTGACGAACTCCTGAGGGTCTAGCTCTCCTTGCCTTACTCCTTCTTGAGGGAAACGTGCTTCAAAGCATGCCTCCATGTGGTGCCCAAGCGCCTCCCTCGTGACCCTAGCCAGGTCAGTGGCCCTCCAGGGGAGAGCCCCCGAGCCTTGCCTGAGGAGGGCACCGGGCGCGCTTTCGTATGCGACAGAAGGAGGTTCCCCCTAGGCAGGCACGGGCCTAGAGGGGCTTTCCTCCTGAGGGACTAGGCCGGACAATGTCTTCTTCTTGGGGGCGGTCTCGGGAAGCCTCCTGCTTCCGCGATCCGGGTCTTCTAGTGACGCGGCCTGAAAGGCTCGTTCCTGGGAACACATCGCGTCCTTCTCTTCACATGGCACCGTGATGACTCCGCCACTTCCTGGCATCTTGAGGACGTTGTAGCCGTGGTGAGTTACGGCCATGAACTTGGCCAGCACCGGGTACCCAAGGATGGTGTTGTACGGCAGGCGAATGTGAGCGACGTCGAAGTCGATGAGCTCGGTGCGGTAGTTGTCGCGTGCCTCGAAGGTGACAGGGAGGCGGACCTGCCCAATCGGGACCGTGGAGCCGTCGGTGATTCCGGAGAAGGGCCTGGTTGGCTGAAGCTGGCTGTAGGGCACTTGGAGATTGTTGAATGTTTTCACGGACAGGACGTTGAGCCCTGCCCCGCCATCGATGAGGGTCCTGGTGACCACCACGTTGCTGATGATTGGGGAACAAAGCATCGGGAGGATTCCGGCTGTAGCCGCACACTTGAGCTGATCTGCTGAGCTGAATGTGATGGCGCATGCCGACCACCTGAGAGGGCGCGTGGCTTCAAGCTTGGGGAGGACTGCATTCACTTCGCGGGCGAACTGCTTGAAGATGCGTTGAGAGGCTGGGGCCTGCGCCCCGCCCAGGATGCAGGCGATCGCGCGCGGCTCCTGGAAGCCCCTAGCCCCCTCGTCTTGGTGGCGGTCCTCGTTTCTCCTTGGCTGCGGCGGCAGCGGAGGGAGGCCTGCGTTGCCATGCGGGCGATCCTCGCGAGGCTGATCCCTCCAGTCTCCCTCGCGAGGCGGGTCTTGCCAGCGATCCTCGCGAGGTTGATCGCGCCACCCTTGGCGTGGACCACGGTCTTCCCAGCGTCCTGCGTTCCTTCCTCCTCCTCGACCGTAGCCCCGGTCACCGCGGTCGGGGCGACGGCCGATCCTTCCTTCTCGCACGGCTCGGAGCTCTTGACATTCGTTGGTGTTGTGGGTGTGGAGGTCGTGGTACACACAGTACCGACTGCCCTTGGAAGGTTCGGGCTGATCTCTTCCCCGCTTGGTGTCTGGTTCTGCCGCGAGCACGGCAGCCCCCTTGCGCTTCACGTCCTTGGCCTTGGGCTTCTTCTCTTCTGGTTCTGCGGCAGGCAGCTCGAGGAGGGAGAGACGCCCTTCCTCAGCCCTGGCGCACTTGGTCGCCAAGTTGAACAGCTCCAAGGAAGTGCACAGGTCTTCATGCATCGCCAGCTCCTCCTTCATCTTGACATCGCGCACGCCGTCGGAGAAGGCTGAGATGATGGCCTCCTCAGCCACCTTGGGAATCTTGAGGCGTGCGTTGTTGAAGCGTTGGATGTACTTCTGCAGGGTCTCCCCGGGTTGTTGCTTGATGCGGCGCATGTCGCTCACAGCGGGTGGCCGGTCGCGAGTACCTTGGAAGTTGGCGATGAAGCGGGTGCGCATCTCGTCCCAGGAGGAGATCGTGCCTGGAGCCAGGTTCAGGAGCCAGGTGCGGGCCCCGTCCTTGAGCGCCATGGGAAACCAGTTCGCCATGACCTTCTCATCTCCGTTGGTAGCTTCGATGCCCAGCTCGTAGAGCTGGAGGAACTCTGCAGGGTCAGCCGTGCCGTCGTAACGAGGAGACAGGTCCGGCTTGAACTTACTGGGCCACGCGACGCTGCGTAGCTCGGTGGTGAAGGCACGACAGCCTGCTATGGCCACGGGAGGCCTTGGGTGATGGAGAGCTTGGTCTTGCATGTCCCCACGCGCTGCAGCTGGGTCTTGACGTGCGGGAGTAGGAGCATGGTCGCGACGTGCTGGAGCAGGGAGCGCCCGGGCAGCTTCTTGCGGGCGAGGGACTTCTTGGCAGCTCTGCTCTTGCCGCGCTAGCACCTGACGGAGCAGGTTCTGCCCAGGGGCCACGCACCTTGGTGCCATGGCGCCTTCTTGTGGAGAAGGCAGCCGGGGCACCGCCGGAGCTTCCTCGCCCGCGCGGGGAGGGGTGCCGTGCAGCAGAGCGGACGGTGCAAGAGAGCCCCCTGCGGCGCGGACGAGCTTGGCGACGCGGTCGAGCCATTCTTCGTAGACGTCGTCGACGGGACGGTAGCGCAGGAGCTCGTTTGCCGCGATGAGCGCAGCTCGAGCCTCCATGGGTGCGCGGAGCGCGTGGGATGAAGAACCAGCTGGGGTGAGCGAGGGAGTAGCGGTGCGGCCGTCTTGCCGCATGGACGGATGCTGAGACGATGCTTGCTGCTCGTCCCCCGCCGGGCCGGTGGCGGCGTTGATGGCAGGTGACGGGGAACGGCGAGGACGCCCGTCGATAGGAGCCGTCTGGGCGACGCGGGAAGCGAGAGCGGCCCGGCGCTCGGCGCGGGCCCGACAAGCGTCAGACATGGGCGCGATGGTCGGAGGAGAACGGGGCGGTGGAAGATGGATTCCGGCGCACCCCTACCTGGCGCGCCAAATGTCGGATTTCGGGTTCCGGCAGACCCTTGAGGTTCGAACACTGGGGTGCGCGTGGAGATTTCGCCTCCTACCTACCTGCACCCCTCCGCCTCGCTAAGATCTAAGCAATGGAAAGAGCAACACGAATGACACAAGGTTTATACTGGTTCGGGCCACCGTTGTGGTGTAATACCCTACTCCAATGTGTGGCGTGGTGGATTGCCTCTTGGGCTGATGATGATGAACAATACAAGAAAGAACAGCCTCGCGAGGGTCTGCTCTTGGCTGGGGCGTTGAACTGCTGGGAGGAGTTCAGTCACCCTTCTCTCTCTCCTTCCTTCTCTTTTCCTTCTCTCGTCTTTTTTCTCTTCCCTCGTCCCTCTCTTCTCTTGTTCTATGGGTGGTTGGTCCTATTTATAGAGGCCCTGGTCCTCTTCCCAAATATCGAGCGGGAAGGGAGCCAACAATGGCAGGCTAATTTGAAGGGGGACAACTAGTACCAGCTATCCTGACAAAAGTAGTCTTCGCCTGCACAAAGCTCTGGTGGTGACGCCGTCTTGGGCTCCACAAAGACCTCCATCTTGCAGTCCTCCTGGTCTTGGTCTTGTTGCACCAAAATGGCAACCTTTGCCTGATGCCTTGGTACTCCGCGGCTGCGCTTGCTCCCTTTGCACCAAAGAGGAAAGGAGGACGCTGCGCGGGCTGGCACCCGCCTAGAGCCTTTGGTCGTCATGGCTTGCGTCACGGGCACCTCGTGAGGTACCCCGCCTTGATCTCTCCGCCTCCTCGCGAGCCAGCCTGATGAGGCCGTGCCACAGGAAGCTCTGCGTCGTCCGCCCCGCGAGGCTTGGCCCCTCACGAGGGTCTTGGGTCTGTGTTGGTGAAGATGGGCCGTGCTGGGCCCCCCTTTGAGCCACGCCGCAGGCCGCAGGCAGGCAAGTCTGGGGACCCCCGTTCCCAGAACACCGACATACACCCAGCAATTAGACATGGCATAGAAGCTAGACATGGCAAGAACAACAACATAGCATGCATGGATCAACAACAACAAGCTCGGCAAAATCGCTAAACATGTTAACAATTTGCCAGGAACAATTTTATAGAAAAAATAGAGCTCGATTGACTCAAACTAGGGTGCTCCATAAATGCAAACAAAGACATGAATGGATAGAGCACCACAATATCTACAAAACATCCTTACTGATCATGCTCAAAAGAGGCACAGATCACTAGGAAACAACATGAACATATGGCATAAAAATAAGGACAGGGCAAGGACTTGGTGAAATTGTAAGTCCTTGAAACCAGCATCATCGAGTAAGCTACTTTGCATGCTTGTGCTAGTCACCACAAAGATCACAAAAATACATGGCATACACCCCTGTGAAGATGGCATGGCATTCATCAAAACACATGCAGAGCTCAGGAGCATATCATGCACACATTAATCATGGCAAAAATGACAAAAGGCCATTTGCTCAAACGGATCTGACATAATCATCACATATCCCTCTTACAACATCATTTCGGGCATCAATATGAGCACAAATGAAAATGATGGAATGAGATGAAATGATGTACTCGTCGAGACGAACATTTTGATATGCTACACGCACGAATCAGAGCAACGGTGAGAAAGTTATGATGCGATGAACAATGCAAAAAGTTACTGGGACTTGGTGGAATTCTCACCCCACGAGATCTAGGGTTTCGGTGGCACGGATGTCGAGGCACGACAGATCTCGCCGGAGACAACGGGGATGGCGACCAGAGTGGGAGGAGATGGCCAGAGAGGAGGGCAAAGTAGCCGGAGCTCATGGATCCGGTGACCGGAGGCGGGGTCGGCGACGAGGGAACTCCGGGCGGCGAGCTTGGCGTCGGCGGCGCTCCCGAAGCTGACGGCGAAGGCGGCGGGGACGGGCGACGCGGCGAGGTACGGCCGACGGGCGACGCGCGGGACCTGGCGGCGGCGGGGATCGGGCCTGGAGGGCCGGATCTGGGCGTCTCGTGCCCGACGGCGCGGGGACGGCAGCATGGACAGGTGGCAGCTCCTGATTCGCTGCGGCGAGCGGTTGGACGCGACCGGCGCGGGGTCGGACATGTCCGGCGCGTCGTGGAGGGAAAATTCTAGGGTTTCGTCCACGAAAATGGACGGGGTGCACATATTTATAGGTAGAGGGAGCTAGGAGAGTCCAAATGAGGTGCAGTTTTTGGCCACGCGATCGTGATCGAACGGTCTAGATGATGGAGGAGGTTTAGGTGGGTTTTGGGCCACTTTGGAAGGGTGTTGGGCTGCAACACACACGAGGCCTTTTCGGTCCCTCGGTTAACTGTTGGAGTATCAAACGAAGTCCAAATGGCACGAAACTTGATAGGCGGTCTACCGGTAGCAAACCAAGGCTGCATGACAAGTCTCGGTCCAATCCGAAAATGTTTAACACCAGCACACGAAAAAAAGGTAGAAATGGACACCGGGTGACATAGGAGCGCCGGATAGCAAAACCGACAACGGGAAAAATGCTCGGATGCATGAGACGAACATGTATGCAAATGAAATGCACATGATGACATGATATGCAATGCATGACACGCAAGCAATGACAAGGCAACAACAGCGAATAACTGGAGGACACCTGGCACATCGGTCTCGGGGCATTACACATAGCCTATACCATGTCAATGCATCTTCCTTCAAAGATAAAGGGAAGACCTTCTTCTTAACAACATCTCCGGGTACACCTGCAAGCTTAAATAATCCACAAACCTCATCCACATATATTAGGTGCTCATCAAGATGCTTTGTTCCATTTCCTACAAAAGGATTAGCTAGCAGTTTTTCTATCATACCCGAAGGAATTTCAAAGCAGACATTTTCATTTTCAGTAGGTTCAGTAGGTTGAGGAGCAAATCTTTGCTCTACTGGTCAGGGTGAAGATACCCCGAACAAGCCCCTCAGAAGATTACTTTCTATAGTAACAAGTGACAGTAAATTTCAGCACACTATATAAATTTTTCCTTACCTAATCTCACCTACCAAAGGCGCTTCACTCCCCGGCAACGGCGCCAGTAAAGAGCCTTGATGACCCACAAGTATAGGGGATCTATCGTAGTCCTTTCAGTAAGTAAGAGTGTCAAACCCAACGAGGAGCAGAAGGAAATGATAAGCGGTTTCCAGCAAGGTATTCTCTGCAAGTACTGAAATAAGTGGTAACAGATAGATTTTTGTGATGGGACAATTAGCTTTGTGCCCCTAGTTGTGTCCCCCTCGTCTGTTTTACCCCTAGTTTGAGAAAGTCACCGGTTCTGTCCACACCACTTTGGAATTCTTTCGTTTTTGCCCTTCCGTCACGGCTTCGCTTGGTCAGCGTCGTTTGAACACATACGGCGCTCCGTTTTGGACCCCGCTTGCCCCCGGTAGGACAGAACCCACTCGGGCCCATCTCACTCTCATCCCCACTCTCTCCCGTTCCCCACTCTCTCCCCGTTCCCACTCTCACGAACCCTAGCTAGGAGGTGACAGCGGCGACAGTGTTGACGACTGTGGTGCTTGCGGTGACTGCTGGATATGGTGGACGACGGCGACGGCAGCGGTGCCACCTGCGGTGCCCACGGTCGCGAGGCAAGGATGGTGGACAACGGCGATGGCGGCGGTGCCACCTGTGGCGCCCACGGTCGCAAGGAAAGAATGGCGGACAACGGTGACGGCAGTGGTGCCACCTGTGGCATCCACGGCCGCAAGGCAAGGACACGGTCGCGGACAACATTAGGGTAAGTCCCCCCATCCCAGATCTGCTGTTTCTTCCTCCCCTAGATCCCAGATCTGTTGTTGTATGTTGATATCGTGCCCTATTTGCATAGGATTGATCCGGCTAGAGCATTTAATATCAGTGTTAGAATGGATACATGCACTTTAACTGCTGTTGGTACAGAAGGAAAAGAAACTGGCTTCACATTTCCATTAGTGGTGGACAACAACAGCACATTTGAGTAGTTTAGGGCAACAATATTTGCCAAATATCCATGGGGATTACATGATGCTGTTGAGCTAAGGTACTGAGATGTGTCGAAAGTTGCTTGGGTGCCTGTTTAGTCTGATAATGAGTTAGGTGCCATGTTTGCAAATAATGCACAAACCATGTCATGCAATCTGGAAATCACTGTTATTCAGAGGCGTAGGCCCCCCTCTGGTTCAGAAAATAATTCAAACCCCACTGCTTCAAGGCCCTCTAGTTCTAAAGCATCTGCAAAACCTAGGACCTAACACAAGGGGAACAAGTAGCAGTTGGAGGCCACCTACAACCCCAAGTGCAGATGCTCAGTCTGAGCATTCTTGCAGTAAAACCCAAGCTAAACCTATCATACTAGTTGATCCTATTGTGGAGGAAGCAGAACCTGATGCATCACTTTTGTCTGATGAAGAAGATGAGAAACTTTATCCAGGCTATGGTCAGCACAACAATGAGGAAGATCATCTAGATGAGGAGTACATCCCTGCTGAATTCTCTGATACAGATGAAGATGAGAAGCAGGAGGACCTGGACAATGGAGATTTTCAAGCTGAAGATGCGGATAGACCTGTCATGATGTATGACAGAGATAATCTCTCTATTGGGGAAGGTGTAGTTTTTCCTTCAGCAATTGACTGCAGAAATGCAGTTGCAACTTTCTCAATTACTACTGAAACAGAGTACATCACTTTGAAAAGTGACCAAAGAAGGTTTACTTTAAATGTGCCTCTGATAGATGTAAGTGGAGGCTGCATGCCTCTTTAATGAGGAGAAGCACATTATTTAAGGTACTAATGCATTTTCTGTTTTTCTTTCTATAATTATTGTTCAAAATTTATGTTTCATGTACTAACTGCTTGTTCTTTTTTAACAGATTAAGGTCAACCCTTACCCTCACAACTGTCCAAGTGTTAATAGATCTCAGAGATTGAGGGATACAAAGAAAAGATGGATAGCAGATGCTGCTATGGCTTGGATTAGAAAAAATCCAGGTATAGGTCCAAAGGAAATTCAGCACAGGTTGACAGAGAAGTATGGAGTGGAGGTGCCATATAGTAGGTGTTATTTTGGTAAAGAGATGGCACTAGGCAAGATGTTTGGCAAGTACAGTGGTAGTTTCAATCTGATTTATTCATTCAAGGCTGAAGTTGAGAGAACATCACCAGGCAGTGTAGTTGAAATTGACAAGCACACTGTGGAATACTCATTGAGAGGAAAGAAACTGCACAAGGAGTGTTTCAAAAGAGTGTTTGTGTGCTTCAAGGCATGTCAGACAGGTTTCTTGGAGGGGTGCAGGCCTTACCTTGCTGTGGATGCAACATCACTGAATGGTAGGTACAGGGGCCAGCTTGTTTCTGCTTGTGCCCTTGATGCACACAATTGGTTATTTCTAGTTGCCTATGGTGTCATAGAAGCAGAGTTAATTGAGAGCTGGACTTGGTTCTTCCAACAACTGAAGAAAGTAATAGGACATCCAGAAGGTTTAGTCATACATACTGATGCATGCAAAGGATTGGAGACAGCTATTGATGATGTATATGCTGGGGTGGAGCACAGGGAGTGTAGGAGGCATTTGGCTCAAAACTTCAGCAAGAAATTCAAAGGAAAGTTCTATGATGAGAATTTGTGGCCAAGCTCACTTACATACAACATTAAAAAGCACAACTATCATTTGAATCAGTTGCACAATAGGCCCAAAGTTAAAGAATATTTAGAGGAGCATCACACAAAAATATGGGCTAGAGCACACATCAATGACATTTGCAAGGTAGACTATGTGAACAACAACCTTCCTGAAGCTTTCAACTCAAGGATCAAGAAATACAAGGGGCTTCACATAGTTGACTTGTGTGACAAGATTAGGCAGTACATTATGCAAAAATTTGACATAAGGAACAGGATTGCCATTGATCATTTTGAAGGCCATCTCATTGTTCCATCTGTGATGAAGGCCTTAATGGCAAAAACAAAAGGTTTAGAGATGAGTTTGATTAGGAGAAGCCCAACAGAGGCTGAAGTAACTGCTACTGACAGAGGAAAAAAGAGAATGGAGGTACCTTGTTGACTTACAGAAGTGGTCTTATAGTTGCAGACAATGGCAAGTAACTGGTAAGCCATGTATCCATGCTCTGTTCTTTATCACTTGTCTTAGAGGTGAAGCCAATGGAATAGATCAGTATGTGCACAAGTTTTATTCTGTTGAGAAATTCAGAGCTACTTATGCTGACAACTTTCCAGCTTTGGAAGGGAAGCAACAGTGGGAAATTGTGAATCTAGGATTTAAATTTTCCGCTCCAGTTCAAAACAGAGCACCTGGCAGGCCGAGGAAAACTAGAATTAGGTCCAGTAGTGAAGGAAAAGGACTAGGTCCTAGGAGGAGAAAATATGGCAGGTGTGGAGGACAAGGACACCATGCCAAAAAATGCAAAAATATTGTTGATGCCGCCTTTGGTGAAGATGGAAATTGGGGAGCTAAGAATGCAGAAGAGCCAGCAGTGCAAGTGGCAGCAGTGGAAGTAGATGATGGAACAGATGCAGAAGATCCACCACAAGAGCAACCTATAGAGCCAACACCAACATCTACACAAGCTACTATAATCAGGTGATGTTTGTGTATGTTTGTGTATATATGTTTGTTTTCATGCACTATCATATGAAATGTGACATGCTTGCACTTTTCATAGCCCAAGAAAGAATTATAAGAAGGCAGCAGATAGAGGAGCTTCTCCAGCTAAGAAGCAGACAACAACAATTGAAGTTCCGGGTATGCTAGCCCCCAACCTAGTAAAGAACACCAGGAGCAAAACAAGGCTAGCCCCCAATCCAGCTGAGAACACCAGGAGCAAAAAACTCAAGTTTTAGTTCTTCATTTGCACTTGCTGGTGACTGTTTGAGATGACTGTATGTTGAACTAGTATTTTCACTTGCTGTTGAACTACTGTTTGAGATGTCATGATGTTGGACTAGTATTTTCACTTGTTGTTGAACTACTGTTTGAGATGTTGGCTATGTCATGCTTTAATCTGAAGTTGTTTGATAATATGTGATGCTTGCTATGTCATGCTTTAATTTGAAGTTGTTTGATCATCTGCTAATATGAACCATCTCTCTAGTCATCTGCCAATATGAACCAAATTGTCGTCACTGGCGATAATTTGGTCATCTCTCTAGTCATCTGCCAATATGAACCAAATTGTCGTCGACGACGACAATTTGGTCATCTCCCTAGTCATCTCTCAATATGAACCAAATTTTCGTCGACGACGACAATTTGGTCATCTCCCTAGTCATGAACCAAATTTTCGTCGATGACGACAATTTGGTCATCTCTCTAGTCATGTACCAATATGAACCAAACTGCAGAAATTTAGAACACCAAATAGCATTACATTAAGATTGGTACATTACAAAGTTCATCTATATCCTACACTACAACAACAATAAACATACTTGCTTCACTTAGTGGCTTGATTCTGTGATAACACTGATAAAGCCACAACTACAACACATACAACAATTCCACTAAACAACACTGCCCAAACATTGAGCATCTCATCTCTCTCCTTTAGTTTCTTGTTCAAAGCACGGTTCTCTTTAACAGCTCCATATTTTCCCTCTGCAATTTGTGAGACTTGATCCAGCTGCGTTCAATCTCTGCATGTAGATCTTCAAATACAAGGGCCACACGCAGTGGAGGAGGAGGGTCAACCCAAACCACCCACTTGCACTCATCTGGCAACTAATTAGATGAACAAAATTAGAAATTTCAAAATAACAACAACCTCCCAAATTGACAATGAAATTGAAAAGCAACTACTTACATCAAGAGGGCAACCCAAAAATCGTCGGCCCGTGCTAGCCCCTCCCCAAGCCACCCGACGAGCAGGAACTAGGCCATGTCCAGGGCAACAGTGCTTAGATCTAGGCTCCAAGCCGGAAAATGATTCGTCTGGGTGATGGTACTCCGAGACGAGCTCCACAATCCCCATCACATCGATCTAAATCAGAAGAAGAGCAAAAAAACCCCAAATCAAAGAAACCCTAGAATGAGGGGGTCAAATGGTTGAAACCCTAGAAAATCCCCAAATCCCCACGGAATGCTCCACTTACCTCTGCGGCAGTAGAACCAGCCACTGTCGAGGAGTTTGACGACGGGAAGCTTGTCGTCCGCATCTTCTCCTCCCGCTCGGGCCTCTCCCACGGCGGCTCTTGATCCCGTTCTTCATGATCTCTCCCACTCTCTGTTTGTTTCTGCATGTGAGCTCGAGGAGGATGAAGGGGTATTGGGGCTGGGGATGCAGGGGCAAAAATGTCCAAAACGGAGTGCCGTATGTGGTCAAACTACGCTCACCAAGCGGAGCCGTGACGGAAGGGAAAAAACGAAAGAATTCCAAAGTGGTGTGGACAGAACCGGTGACTTTCTCAACCTAGGGGTAAAACAGACGAGGGGGACACAACTAGGGGCATAAATCAAATTGTCCCTTTTGTGATAGAACAATTTGTAACGAGCAACAAGTAACAAAAGTAAATAAAGTGCAGCAAGGTGGCCCAATCCTTTTTGTAGCAAAGTACAAGCCTGGACGAACTCTTATATAGAGAAAAGCGCTCCCGAGGACACATGGGAATATCGTCAAGCTAGTTTTCATCACGTTCATATGATTCGCGTTCGGTACTTTGATAATTTGGTATGTGGGTGGACCGGTGCTTGGGTACTATCCTTACTTGGACAAGCATCCCACTTATGATTAACCTCTATTGCAAGCATCCGCCTATTACTTCCCCTAACCATAGCATGAAACAACGCATAAACTAGGGTTTAAGCTTCTGTTACTCTAGCAACCCATCATCTACTTATTACTTCCCAATGCCTTCCTCTAGGCCCAAATAATGGTGAAGTTTCATGTAGTCGACGTTCACATAACACCACTAGAGGAGAGACAACATACATCTCAGCAAAATATCGAACGAATACCAAATTCATATGACTACCAATAGCAAGACTTCTCCCATGTCCTCAGGAACAAACGTAACTAGTCACAAAGCATATTCATGTTCACAGTCAGAGGGGTATCAATATGCATATAGGGTCTGGACATATGATCTTCCACCAAATAAACCAACTAGCATCAACTACAAGGAGTAATTAACACTACTAGCAACCTACTAGTACCAATCCCGGACTTGGAGACAAGAACTGGATACAAGAGATGAACTAGGGTTTTGAGAGGAGATGGTGCTGGTGAAGATGTTGATGGAGATTGCCCTCTCCCGATGAGAGGAGCGTTGGTGATGACGATGGCGATGATTTCCCCTCCCGGAGGGAAGTTTCCCCGGAAGAACAACTCCGCCAGAGCCCTAGATTGGTTCCGCCAAGGTTCCGCCTCGTGGCGGCGGAGTTTCGTCCGAGGAGATGGCTTATGATTTTTTCCTCGTCGAAAGACTCCATATAGCAGAAGATAGCCATCGGAGGGCCACCAGGGGGCCCACGAGGTAGGGGGTGCGCCCAGGGGGGTATGGCGCGCCCCCACACTCGTGGGCAGGGTGTGGCCCCCCCTGGTGAACTTCTTGTGCTCAATATTTTTTATATATTCTGAGAACATCTTCTGTGAAGTTTCAGGACTTTTGGAGATGTGCAGAATAGGTCTCTAATATTTGCTCCTTTTCCAGCCTAGAATCCCAGCTGCCGGCATTCTCCCTCTTTATGTAAACCTTGTAAAATAAGAGAGAATAGGCATATGTTTTGTGACATAAATGTGTAATAGCAGCCCATAATGCAATAAATATCGATATAAAAGCATGATGCAAAATGGACGTATCAGGGATCGCAACAGTTTTTGAGGGTAGAGTATTCAACCCAAATTTATTGATTCGACACAAGGGGAGCCAAAGAATATTCTCATGTATTAGCAGCTGAGTTGTCAATTCAACCACACCTGGAAACTTAATATCTGCAGCAAAGTATTTAGTAGCAAAGTAATATGATAGTAGTGGTAACGGTAGCAAAAAGTAACGGTAACAAAAGTAGTGTTTTTGGTATTTTGTAGTAATGATAGCAATAGCAACGGAAAAGTAAATAAACGGAGAACAATATGTGAAAAGCTCGTAGGCATTGGATCGGTGATGGAGAATTATGCCGGATGCGGTTCATCATGTAACAGTCATAACCTAGGGTGACACAGAACTAGCTCCAATTCATCAATGTAATGTAGGCATGTATTCAAAATATAGTCATACGTGCTTATGGAAAAGAACTTGCATGACATGTTTTGTCCTACCCTCCCGTGGCAGCGGGGTCCTAATGGAAACTAAGGGATATTAAGGCCTCCTTTTAATAGAGTACCGGGCCAAAGCATTAACACATAGTGAATACATGAACTCCTCAAACTACGGTCATCATCGGGAGTGGTCCCGATTATTGTCACTTCGGGGTTGCCAGATCATAACACATAGTAGGTGACTATAGACTTGCAAGATAGGATCAAGAACACTCATATATTGATGAAAACATAATAGGTTCAGATCTGAAATCATGGCACTCGGGCCCTAATGACAAGCATTAAGCATAGCAAAGTCATAGCAACATCAATCTCAGAACATAATGGATACTAGGGATCAAACCTAACAAAACTAACTCGATTACATGATATATCTCATCCAACCCATCACCGTCCAGCAAGCCTACGATGGAATTACTCACACACGACGGTGAGCATCATGAAATTGGTGATGGAGGAAGGTTGACGATGACGATGGCGACGGATTCCCCTCTTCGGAGCCTGGAACGGACTCCAGATCAGCCCTCCCGAGAGGTTTTAGGGCTTGGCGGTGGCTCTGTATCGTAAAACACGATGAATCCTTCTCTCTGATTTTTTCTCCCCGAAAGTAAATATATAGAGTTGGAGTTGAGGTCGGAGGAGCTCCAGGGGGCGCACGAGGTAGGGGGCGCGCCCCCACCCTCGTGGCTAGGGTGTGGGCCCCCTGGTCTTCATCTTTTGCAAGGATTTTTTTTATTATTTCCAAATAGATGTTCCGTGAAGTTTCAGGTCATTCCGAGAACTTTTGTTTCTGCACATAAATAACACCATGGCAATTCTGCTGAAAACAGCGCCAGTCCGAGTTAGTTCCATTCAAATCATGCAAGTTAGAGTCCAAAACAAGGGCAAAAGTGTTTGGAAAAGTAGATACGATGGATACGTATCAACTCCCCCAAGCTTAAACCTTTGCTTGTCCTCAAGCAATTCAGTTGATAAACTGAAAGTGATAAAGAAAAACTTTTACAAACTCGGTTTGCTCTTGTTGTTGCAAATATGTAAAGCCAGTATTCAAGTTTTCAGCAAAGATTATGAACTAACCATATTGACAATAATGCATAGGTCTCATGTTTACTCATATCAATGGCATAATCAACTAGCGAGCAATAATAATAAATCTCAGAAGACAACACTTTCTCAAAACAATCATAATATGATATAACAAGATGGTATCTAGCGAGCCCTTTCTGAGACCACAAAACATAAATGCAGAGCACCTTTAAAGATCAAGGACTGACTAGATATTGTAATTCATGGTAAAAGAGATCCAGTCAAGTCATACTTAATGTAAGCTAATAGTAATGAATGCAAATGACATCGGTGCTCTCCAACTGGTGCTTTTTAATAATAGGATGATGACTCAACATGAAAGTAAATAGATAGGCCCTTCGCAGAGGGAAGCAGGGATTTGTAGAGGTGCCAGAGCTCGGTTTTTTAAAATAGAGATGAATAATATTTTGAGCGGTATACTTTCATTGTCAACATAGTAACCAAGAGATGGCGATATCTTCCATGCTACACACATTATAGGCGGTTCCCAAACAGAATGGTAAAGTTTATACTCCCCCTCCACCAACAAGCATCAATCCATGGCTTGCTCGAAACAACGAGTGCCTCCAACTAACAAGAGTCCCAGGGGGAGTTTTGTTTGCAATTATTTTGATTTAGTTTGCATAAAGCATGGGACTGGGCATCCCGGTGACCAGCCATTTTCTCGTGAGTGAGGAGCGGAGTCCACTCCTCTTGAGAATAACCCGCCTAACATGGAAGATACGGACATCCCTAGTTGATACATGAGCTATTCAAGCATACAAAACAGAATATTTATTTGAAGGTTTAGAGTTTGGCACATACAAATTTACTTGGAACGGCGGGTAGATACCGTATATAGGTAGGTATGGTGGACTCATACGGAACAACTTTTGGGTTTATGGGATTGGATGCACAAGCAGTATTCCCGCTTAGTACAAGTGAAGGCTAGCAAAACACTGGGAAGCGACCAGCTAGAGAGCGACAACAGTCATAAAGATGCATTAAAATTAATCAACACCGAATGCAAGCATGAGTAGGATATAATTCACCATGAACATAAATATAGTGAAGGCTATGTTGATTTTGTTTCAACTACATGCATGAACATGTGCCAAGTCAAGTCACTTAAATCATTCAGAGGAGGATACCACCCTATCATACCACATCACAACCATTTTAATAGCATGTTGGCACGCAAGGTAAACCATTATAAGCTGCTAGCTAATCAAGCATGGCACAAGAAACTATGATCTCTAGTTGTCATTGCAAACATGTTTATTAATAATAGGCTGAATCAGGAACGATAAACTAATCATATTTACAAAAACAAGAGAGGTCGAGTTCATACCAACTTTTCTCATCTCAATCAGTACATCATATATCGTCATAATTGCCTTTCACTTGCACGACCGAATGATGTGGATAATAATAATAGTGCGCGTGCATTGGACTAAGCTGGAATCTGCAAGCATTCAATAAATAGGAGAAGACAAGGCAATATGGGCTCTTTTGTCAGATCAACAATAATGCATATAAGAGCCACTTTAACAATTTAATCATGGTCTTCTCCTATCGACCCCCAAAGAAAAGAAAAGAAATAAAACTATTTACACGGGAAAGCTCCCAACAAGCAAAAGAAGAACATGAAATCTTTTTGGGTTTTCTTTTTAATTACTACTACAAGCATGGAAAGTAAACTAATTAAAAGCTACAACTAATTTTTTGTTTTTCTTAAGGTTTATTAAACACACAAGAAGAAAGCATAAAAAGGAAAATAAACTAGCATGGATGATTAAATGAAAAAGTATGAGCACCGACATCTAGCAATGAGTGTGTGAACATAAATTTAATGTCGGTGAGAAATATGTACTCCCCCAAGCTTAGGCTTTTGGCCTAAGTTGGTTTATTGCCACGGATGGCCTGGCGGATATCCATAGTTGTAGCTGGGGTCGTACTGCGATGCGGTGGCTATTGCCTCCTGAGCTGCAGCGTGGCAGCGAGCTGCCTCCACCCTCCTCTCATACTCATCTGCCTCCTCTCTGGTAATAACATATCTTCCTTTTACCTGATAATCAAAGAAGGCAGGAGCAGGGAGAGTAATACGGATAGCACGGCATCTGTCAAAGTTTAAGCGATACTACAGAGGTGATTCATTCCTCTCAACAAACTAGTGGTGAACCATAGCATTAAAGTCTAGGTAAGCAGGAGGCAATTCAATATCATCATTACGTATGGTTACACCAAGAAAATCAGCTATACGGGTTGCATAAATTCTACCGAGGAAATCTCCATTAAATCTATTAAGATGCAACCTACATGCAACAACGACTCCCAAATTATAAGATTTATCTCCTAACACAGCACTCCTAAGAATACTGAGGTCAGGGACACACATGTGACATGCCTCATCTTTACCATTAATGCATCTACCTATGAAGAGAGCAAAATAATATATAGCAGGAAAGTGAATGCTCCCTATGGTAGCATGTGTTATATCTCTAGATTCCCCCACAATTATACTAGCAAGAAAATCTCTAAATTCAGATTTGCGGGGTTCACTAGCACTACCCCATTATGGAAGTTTGCAAGCAGTGGTAAAATCCTCTAAGTCCATAGTATAAGATTTTTCATAAAGATCAAACAGGATAGTTGGAGAATTACGTGAAGATGAAAATTCAAACCTCCTCACAAAGGAACTAGTGAGATAGTGGTACTGGCGGCACTTTTCTTCCTTGAAGCTCACAAGATCAGCGTTACACAAATATGCATTAAATTATTCCTTAATTCCCGCTCGATCCATAAAGTTTTCCGAAGGCCATTCACAAGGACGCACTGGAGTGTCTCTTGGTGGCTCTTCATCAGCATCACGCATTGCAAGCCTGGGTCCTTGCTTCCTTGAAGAACCACCTTGGTACATTTTCCTAAGCATATTTCTTCCTCTAAAAACTTTCTGAAATTTTTAGTAACTTCAAGTAAAAGTAGACCAAACTCAACAAAATTAATAGGAACTACTCCTACAAGTGCCTAGAGCCTATATCATGCATCAAAACTACTTGGAACCATATAAATTTAACATGCAAGCTCAAGAATAGGGTCACCTAAGCAGCAAAAATTTGCAACGAATAGAGCACTAGAACAAAAACTAATTGGACCAATGGAGGAGTCACATACCAAGGAACAATCTCCCCAAGCAGTTTTGTGAGAGATGCTTTGAGCAAGGAGATCGAAAATCGTAGCAAAATGTGCTAGAACTCGTGCTTGAGCTGGATAATGGTGTTTGTGGGAGGAAGAAGAAGTGTGTGGGTGGAGGAGTAAATGGAGGGGAGCCACCGTGGGCCCACGAGGCAGGGGGGCGCGCCCTGGACCCTTGCGGCCAGGTGCTTGCTCCCCTGCTGTGTTCTCAGTGCCAGATATTCTCAAATATTCCAGAAAAAATCATATTTAAATTTCAGGGCATTTGGAGAACTTTTATTTTCAGGGTATTTTTATATTGCACGAATAATTCAGATAACAGACAGAAAATACTATTTTTATTCTATTTAAAATAAATAACAGAAAGTAAAAGGAGGGTACAGAAGGTTGTGCCTTCTAGTTTCATCCATCTCATGCTCATCAAAAGGAATCCACTAACAAGGTTGATCAAGTCTTGTTAACGAACTCATTTCGAATATCATGGAACCGAAGAAATTTCGAATAACACTATGTTACCTCAACGGGGATATGCACATCCCGAATAATAAGAATATCATATTTCTTCTTGACAGTAGGAAGAGGAAATTCAAAACCTCCAAATATAATAGATGCAATTTTTTCCAATAGAGTTGATAATATGAACTTGAGGTTGTTTCCTCGGAAAGTGTACCATATGCTCATTACCATTAACATGAAAAGTAGCATTGCCTTTGTTGCAATCAATAACAGCCCCTGCATTATTCAAAAAGGGTCTTCCAAGAATAATAGACATACTATCGTCCTTGGGAATATCAAGAATAACAAAGTCCGTTAAAATAGTGACGTTTGCAACTACAACAGGAACATCCTCACAAATACCGACATGTATAGCAGTTGATTTATCAGCCATTTGCAAAGATATTTCAGTAGGTGTCAACTTATTCAAATCAAGTCTACGATATAAAGAGAGAGTCATAACACTAACACCAGCTCCAAGATTACATAAAGCAGTTTTAACATAGTTTCTTTTGATGGAGCATGGTATAGTGGGTACTCCTGGATCTCCAAGTTTCTTTGGTATTCCTGGATCTCCAAGTTTTTTTTTGAAATTACTACGTTCCCCAATAGTGGCATCTGAGCCAGGTTTTATGCACTGATGCTATATGCACGAGTAGAACACAAGTGAGTTGTGGGCGATACAAGTCATACTACTTACCAGCATGTCATACTTTGGTTCGGCGGTATTGTTGGATGAAGCGGCCCGGACCGACATTACGCGTACGCTTACGCAAGACTGGTTCTACCAGCGTGCTTTGCACACAGGTGGCTGGCGAGTGTCAGTTTCTCCAACTTTAGTTGAACCAAGTGTGGCTATGCCCGGTCCTTGAGAAGGTTAAAACATCACTAACTTGCACACAGGTAAGAACGGTTCTTGCTCAGCCCATAGCAGCCACGTAAAACTTGCAACAACAAAGTAGAGGACGTCTAACTTGTTTTTGCAGGGCATGATGTGATGTGATATGGTCAAGGCATGATGCTACATTTTATTGTATGAGATGATCATGTTTTGTAACCGAGTTATCGGCAGCCATATGGTTGTTGCTTTATTGTATGCAATGCAAACGCCCTATAATGCTTTACTTTATCACTAAGTGGTAGCGATAGTCGTAGAAGCATAAGTTGGTGAGACGACAATGATGCTACGATGGAGATCAAGGTGTCGCCCGGTGACGATGGTGATCATGAAGGTGCTTCGGAGATGGAGATCACAAGCACAAGAAGATGATGGCCATATCATATCACTTACATTGATTAAATGTGATGTTTATCCTTTATGCTTCTTATCTTGCTTTGATTGACGGTAGCATTATAAGATGATCTCTCACTAAATTATCAAGACATAAGTGTTCTCCCTGAGTTTGCACCGTTGCAAAAGTTCTTCGTGATGAGACACCACATGATGATCGGGTGTGATAGGCTCTACGTTCAAATACAATGGGTGCAAAGCAGTTGCACACGCAGAATACTCAGGTTAAACTTGACGAGCCTAGCATATAACAGATATGGCCTCGGAACACAGAGACCGAAAGGTCGAGCGTGAATCATATAGTAGATATGATCAACATAGTGATGTTCACCATTGAAACTACTCCATCTCACGTGATGATCGGACATGGTTTAGTTGATATGGATCATGTGATCACTTAGAAGATTAGAGGGATGTCTATCTAAGTGGGAGTTCTTAAGTAATATGACTAATTGAACTTAAATTTATCATGAACTTAGTACCTGATAGTTTCTTGCTTGTCTATGTTGATTGTAGATAGATGGCTCGTGATGTTGTTCCGTTAAATTTTAATGCGTTCCTTGAGAAAGCAAAGTTGAAAGATGATGGTAGAAATTACATGGACTGGGTCCGTGACTTGAGGATTATCCCCATTGCTGCACAGAAGAATTACGTCCTGGAAGCACCGCTAGGTGTACCACCTGTGCCAGCAACTGCAGACATTGTGAATGCCTAGCAGTCACGTGTTGATGACTACTCGATAGTTCAGTGTGCCATGCTTTACGGCTTAGAACCGGGACTTCAACGACGTTTTGAATGTCATGGAGCATATGAGATGTTCCAGGAGTTGAAGTTAATATTTCAAGCAAATGCCCGGATTGAGAGATATGAAGTCTCCAATAAGTTCTACAGCAAGTCTAGACCTAAGCCTGAGACTGAGTGCTTCTACTGCAAGCAGACTGGTCACTGGAAGCGGAACTGCCCCAAGTATTTGGCGGATAAGAAGGATGGCAAGGTGAACAAAGGTATATGTGATATACATGGTATTGATGTGTACCTTACTAATGCTCGAAGTAGCACATGGGTATTTGATACTGGTTCTGTTGCTAATATTTGCAACTCGAAATAGGGGCTACAGATTATGCGAAGATTGGCTAAGGACGAGGTGACAATGTGCGTGGGAAATGGTTCCAAAGTCGATGTGATCGCAGTCGGCACGCTACCTCTACATCTACCTTCGAGATTAGTTTTAGACCTAAATAATTGTTATTTGGTGCCAGCGATAAGCATGGACATTATATCTTGATCTTGTTTGATGCGAGACGGTTATTCATTTAAATCAGAGAATAATGGTTGTTCTATTTATATGAGTAATATCTTTTATGGTCATGCACCCTTGAAGAGTGGTCTATTCTTATTGAATCTCGATAGTAGTGATACACATATTCATAATATTGAAGCCAAAAGATGCAGAGTTGATAATGATAGTGCAACTTATTTGTGGCACTGCCGTTTAGGTCATATCGGTATAAAGCGCATGAAGAAACTCCATATTGATGGACTTTTGGAACCACTTGATTATGAATCACTTGGTACTTGCGAACCGTGCATCATGGGCAAGATGACTAAAACACCGTTCTCCGGAACTATGGAGCGAGCAATAGATTTGTTGGAAATCATACATACAGATGTGTGTGGTCCGATGAATATTGAGGATCGCGGCGGGTATCGTTATTTTCTCACCTTCACATATGATTTAAGCAAATATGGTTATATCTACTTAATGAAACATAAGTCTGAAACATTTGAAAAGTTCAAAGAATTTCAGAGTGAAGTTGAAAATCATCGTAACAAGAAAATGAAGTTTCTACGATCTGATCGTGGAGGAGAATATTTGAGTTACGAGTTTGGTCTACATTTGAAACAATGCGGAATAGTTTCGCAACTCACGCCACCCGGAACACCACAGCGTAATGGTGTGTCCGAACGTCATAATCGTACTTTACTAGATATGGTGTGATCTATGATGTCTCTTACTGATTTACCGCTATCATTTTGGGGTTATGCTCTAGAGACAGCTGCATTCACGTTAAATAAGGTACCATCAAAATCCGTTGAGACGACGCCTTATGAATTATGGTTTGGCAAGAAACCAAAGTTGTCGTTTCTTAAAGTTTGGGTCTGTGATACTTATGTGAAAAAGCTTCAACCTGATAAGCTCGAACCCAAATCGGAGAAATGTGTCTTCATAGGATACCCAAAAGAGATTGTTGGGTACACCTTCTATCACAGATCCGAAGGCAAGACTTTTTTTGCTAAATTTGGAATATTTCTAGAGAAGAAGTTTCTATCGAAAGAAGTGAGTGGGAGGAAAGTAGAACTTGATGAGGTAACTATACCTGCTCCCTTATTGGAAAGTAATTCATCATAGAAACCGGTTCCTGTGACACCTACACCAATTAGTGAGGAAGTTAATGATGATGATCATGAAACTTCAGATCAAGTTGTTACTGAACGTCGTAGGTCAACCAGAGTGAGATCCGCACCAGAGTGGTACGGTAATCCTGTTCTGGAGGTTATGTTGCTAGACCATGACGAACCTACGAACTATGAAGAAGCGATGGTGAGCCCAGATTCCGCAAAATGGCTTCAAGCCATGAAATCTGAGATGGGATCCATGTATGAGAACAAAGTGTGGACTTTGGTTGACTTGCCCGTTGATCGGCAAGCCATCGAGAATAAATGGATCTTCAATGAGAAGACTGACGCTGATGGTAATGTTACTGTCTATAAAGCTTGACTTGTTGCAAAAGGTTTTTGACAAGTTCAAGGGATTGACTATGATGAGACCTTCTTGCCCGTAGCGATGCTAAAGTCTGCCCGAATCATGTTAGCAATTGCCGCATTTTATGATTATGAAATTTGGCAAATGGATCTCAAAACTGCATTCCTGGATGGATTTCTGGAAGAAGAGTTGTATATGATGCAACCGAAAGGTTTTGTCAATCCAAAGGGAGCTAACAAAGTGTGCAAGCTCCAACGATCCATTTATGGACTGATGCAAGCCTCTCGGAGTTGGAATAAATGTTTTGATAGTGTGATCAAAGCATATGGTTTTATACAGACTTTTGGATAAGCCGTTATTTACAAGAAAGTGAGTGGGAGCTCTGTAGCATTTCTAATTTTATATGTGGATGACATATTGTTGATTGGAAATGATATAGAATTTCTGGATAGCATAAAAGGATATTTGAATAAAAAAATTCAATGAAAGACCTTGGTGAAGTTGCTTATATATTGGGCATCAAGATCTATAGAGATAGATCGAAACGCTTAATTGGACTTTCACAAAGCACATACCTTGACAAAGTTTTTAAGAAGTTCAAAATGGATCAAGCAAATAAAGGGTTCTTGCCTATGTTACAACGTGTGAAGTTGAGTAAGACTCAATGTCCGACCACGGCAGAAGATAGAGAGAAAATGAAAGATGTTCCCTATGCTTCAGCCATAGGCTCTATCATGTATGCAATGCTGTGTACCAGACCCGATGTGTGCCTTGCTATTAGTTTATCAGGGAGGTACCAAAGTAATCCAGGAGTGGATCACTTGACAACGTCAAGAACATCCTGAAATACCTAAAAAGTATGAAGGATATGTTTCTCGTTTATGGAGGTGACAAAGAGCTCGTCGTAAATGGTTACGTCGATGCAAGCTTTGACACTGATCCAGTCGATTCTAAATCGCAAACCGGATACGTCTTTTTATTAAACGGTGGAGCTATCAGTTGGTGCAGTTCTAAACAAAGCGTTGTAGCGGGATCTACATGTGAAGCAGAGTACATAGCTGCTTCAGAAGCAGCAAATGGAGTCTGGATGAAGGAGTTCATATCCGATCTAGGTGTCATACATAGTGCATCGGGTCCAATGAAAATCTTTTGTGACAATACTGGTTCAATTGCTTTGGCAAAGGAATCCAGATTTCACAAGAGAACCAAGCACATCAAGAGACGCTTCAACTACATCCGGGACCAAGTCTAGGTGGGAGACATAGAGATTTGCAAGATACATACGGATCTGAATGTTGCAGACCCGTTGACTAAGCCTCTTCCACGAGCAAAACATGATCAGCACCAAGGCTCCATGGGTGTTAGAATCATTACTATGTAATATGGATTATTAACTCTAGTGCAAGTGGGAGACTGAAGGAAATATGCCCTACAGGCAATAATAAAGTTATTATTTATTTCCTTATATCATGATAAATGTTGCTCACAATGCCTATGTTAAGGAATTTATTGAGAGAATTACCATTGCTTTGGAAGAAAATAATGATATGCATGAATCTATAGATAATTATGATTCCGATGATTTGATTGAAATATCCCTTGATGAACATGATGCTTGCTATTCTTATAGCCATGGTGCCAATATTTATGGAGATGAATTTGCTATTGTTCCTTATGTTAAACACGAGATTATTGCTATTGCACCCATACTTGATAGTTCCTTGAATCAAAAGCATGATTGCAATGATTTTACTATAAATTCTATTGATGTCAATTGTGCTAATAATATGCAAAACCCTAAGCTTGGGGATGCTAGTTTTGCTATGTAATCTAGTTGTTGCAACGATCATGATTGGGGTGATTCTTCTTTTGATCTTGAAAATTTATTTAAGCCCCATGATGAATATAAGATTGATAATAAGGTTTGCAATACTGAAAGTGGGTTTGGAAGAGTGTGAACTTTAGATCCCACGTATTTGGAGAATGTTCAATCTTATGCAATTTTCAATAAAAGTGGGTTTGGAGAGGTCATGACTTTAGTTAATGTTAATCCCACTATTTTGGAAGAGTGTCAACTTTGCATGCATGTGGATCATGTTGAAAATATTTTATGTGATAGCTATTTTGTTGAATTTTCTTATGATCCCACATGTAATTATTATGAGAGGAAAATATGATTGTAGAAATTTTCATGTTACTAAATTACCTATCGTTATGTTGAGATTGCTATTGTTTCTTTCCGCTTCCTTGCATATGCTAGTTTTTGCTTGCTATGATAATTTGTTTGCCTATAAGATGCCTATGCATAGGAAGTATGTTAGACTTAGATGTGTTTGTCACGTGTTTCATGATGCTCTCTTTGTGCTTCAGTTCTTGTATTTCATGTGAGCATCATTGAAATTATCAATGCCTAGCTAGGGGCGTTAAACGATAGCGCTTGTTGGGAGGCAACCCAATTTTATTATTGTCTCTTGCTTTTTGGTTCTGTTTAGTAATAAATAATTCATCTAGCTTCTGTTTATATGTGGTTTTATGCTTTTAATTAGTGTTTGTGCCAAGTAGAACCTTTGGGAAGACTTGGGGGGGAGTTTTTGCGATCATGCTGTAAAAACAGAAACTTTAGCGCTCACGAGATTTGCTGCCATTTTTTACTGGAGAGTGTGATTAGGTTGATTACTTTTGAAGATGATTAATAGACAAATTACCCACGTCCACCAATTTATTTCAGAGTTGTTGGGGTTACTGAAGTATTCGAAACCTACAGATTACTACAGACTGTTCTGTTTTTGACAGATTCTGTTTTTCGCGTGTTGATTGCTTATTTTGATGAATCTATGGCTAGTATCGGGGGGTATGAACCATAGAGATGTTGGAATACAGTAGATTTAACACCAATATAAATAAATAATGAGTTCATTACAGTACCTTGAAGTGGTGGTTTATTTTCTTATACTAACGGAGCTCATGAATTTTTTTTTTGAGTTTTGTGTTGTGAAGTTTCAAGTTTTGGGTAAAGATTTGACGGATTTTGGAATAAAGAGTGGCAAGAGACTAAGCTTGGGGATGCCCAAGGCACCCCAAGGTAAAATTCAAGGACAACCAAAAGCCTAAGCTTGGGGATGCCCCGGAAGGCATCCCCTCTTTCGTCTTCGTCTATCGATAACTTTACTTGAGACTATATTTTTATTCACCACATGATATGTGTTTTGCTTGGAGCGTCTTGTATGATTTGAGACTTTTCTTTTTTGTTTACCACAATCATCCTTGCTGTACACACCTTTTGGAGAGATACACATGAATCAGAATTTATTAGAATACTCTATGTGCTTCACTTATATCTTTTGAGCTAGAAAATTTTGCTCTAGTGCTTCGCTTATATCTTTAAGAGCACTGTGGTGGTTGTATTTTATAGAAATTATTGATCTCTCATGCTCCACTTATATCATTTTGAGAGTCCTTTATAACAGCATGGTAATTTGCTTTGGTTATAAAATTAGTCCTAATATAATAGGCATCCAAGATGGGTATAATAAAAACTATCATAAAAAGTGCATTGAATACTATGAGAAGTTTGATACTTGATGATTGTTTTGAGATATGAAGATGGTGATATTAGAGTGATGCCAGTTGAGTAGTTGTGAATTTGAGAAATACTTGTTCTAAAGTTTGTGATTCCCGTAGCATGCACGTATGGTGAACCGTTTTGTGAAGAAGTCGGAGCATGATTTCTTTATTGATTGTCTTCCTTATGAGTGGCGGTCGGGGACGAGCGATGGTATTTTTCTATCAATCTATCCCCCTAGGAGCATGCGCGTAGTACTTTGTTTCGATAACTAATAGATTTTTGCAATAAGTATGTGAGTTCTTTATGACTAATGTTGAGTGCATGGATTATACGCACTCTCACCCTTCCACCATTGCTAGCCTCTCTAGTACCGCGCAACTTTTGCCGATACCATAAACCCACCATATACCTTCCTCAAAACAGCCACCATACCCACCTATTATGGAATTTCCATACCCATTCCGAGATATATTGCCATGCAACTTACCACCGTTCCGTTTGTTATGACACGCTTCATCATTGTCATATTGCTTTGCATGATCCAGTAGTTGACATCGTATTTGTGGCAAAGACACCTTTATAATTCTTTCATACATGTCACTCATGAGTCATTGCACATCCCGATACACCTCCGGAGGCATTCACATAGTCATATTTTATTCTAAGTATCGAGCTGTAAATTTTTCGAGTTGTAAGTAAATAAAAGTGTGATGATCATCATTATTAGAGCATTGTACCAAGTGAGGAAAGGATGATGGAGACTATGATTCCCCCACAAGTCGGGATGAGACTCCGCATAAAAAAAGAGAAAAGGAAAAAAATGAGAGAAAAAGAGAGAAGGGACAATGTTACTATCATTTTACCACACTTGTGCTTCAAAGTAGCACCACGATCTTCATGATAGAGTCTCCTATGTTGTCACTTTCATATACTAGTGGGAATTTTACATTATAGAACTTGGCTTGTATATTCCAATGTTGGGATTCCTCAAAATGCCCTAGGTCTTCGTGAGCAAGCAAGTTGGATGCACACCCACTTAGTTCTTTTGTTGAGCTTTCATACACTTATAGCTCTAGTGCATCTGTTGCATGGCAATCCCTACTCACTCACATTGATATCTATTTATGGGCATCTTCATAGCCCGTTGATACGCCTAGTTGATGTGAGACTATATTCTGCTTTTTGTCTTCTCCACAACCACCATTCTATTCCACCTATAGTGTTATGTCCATGGCTACACTCATGTTGTTGGGAAACGTAGTAATTTCAAAAAAATCCTACGCACACGCAAAATCATGGTGATGCATAGCAACGAGAGGGGAGAGTATCATCCACGTACCCTCGTAGACCGTAAGCGGAAGCGTTATGAGAACGTGGTTGATGTAGTCGTACGTCTTCACGATCCGACCGATCCAAGTTCCGAACGCACGACACCTCCGAGTTCAGCACACGTTCAGGTCGATGATGTCCCACGAACTACGATCCAGCAGAGCTCCACGGGAGAGTTCCGTGAGCACGACGGCGTGATGACGGTGATGATGTTGCTACCGATGCAGGGCTTCGCCTAAGCACCTCTATGATATGATCGAGGTGGATTATGGTGGAGGGGGGCACCGCACACGGCTTGGAACAATCAACTTGTGTGTCTATGGGGTGCCCCCTTGCCACGTATATAATGGAGTGGAGTAGGGGGAGAGGCCGGCCCTCCTAGGCGCGCCCCAAGGGGAGTCCTACTCCCACCGGGAGTAGGATTCCCCCCTTCCATGTAGTAGGAGTAGGAGAGAAGGAAAGGGAAAAGAGAAGAGAAGGAAGGAAGGAGGGGGTACCGCCCCTCCCCCAAGTCCAATTCAGACTAATCCTTGGGGGGCGCAGCCTCCCCTCTCTCTTTCCTCTAAAGCCCAATAAGGCCCATATACTCCCAGGCGAATTCCCGTAACTCTCCGGTACTCCGAAAAATACCCGAATCACTCGGAACATTTCCGATGTCTGAATATAGTCATCCAATATATCGATCTTTACATATCGACCATTTCGAGACTCCTCTTCATGTCATCGATCTCATCCAGGACTCCTAACTACCTTTGGTACATCAAAACACATAAACTCGTAATACCGATCGTCACCAAACGTTAAGCGTGCGGACCCTATGGGTTCGAGAACTATGTAGACATGACCGAGACACGTCTCCGGTCAATAGCCAATAGCAGAACCTGGATGCTCATATTGATACATATTCTATGAAGATCTTTATCGGTCAAACCGCATAACAACATACGTTGTTCCCTTTGTCATCGGTATGTTACTTGCCCGAGATTCGATCGTCAGTATCTCAATACCTAGTTCAATCTCATTAACGTAAAGTCTCTACTCGTTTCCGTAATACATCATCCCGCGACTAACTCATTAGTTGCATTGCTTGCAAGGCTTTAAAGTGATGTGCATTACCGAGAGGGCCCAGAGATACCTCTCCGACAATCGGAGTGACAAATCCTAATCTCGATCTATGCCAACTCAACAAGTACCATCGGACACACCTATAGAGCACCTTTATAATCACCCAGTTACGTTGTGACGTTTGGTAGCACACAAAGTGTTCCTCCGGTATTCGGGAGTTGCATAATCTCATAGTCAGAGGAACATGTATAAGTCATGAAGAAAGCAGTAGCAACAAACTAAACGATCATCGTGCTAAGCTAACGGAATGGGTCAAGTCAATCACATCATTCTCTAATGATGTGATCCCGTTAATCAAATGACAACTCATGTATATGGCTAGGAAACTTAACCGTCTTTGATTCAACGAGCTAGTCAAGTAGAGGCATACTAGTGACACTCTGTTTGTCTATGTATTCACACATGTACTAAGTTTCCGGTTAATACAATTCTAGCATGAATGATAAACATTTATGACGATATAAGGAAATAAATAATAACTTTATTATTGCCTCTAGGGCATATTTCCTTCAGTCTCCCACTTGCACTAGCGTCAATAATCTAGTTCACATCTTTATGTGATTAGTTCACATCTCCATGTGACTAATACCCAAAGGGTTTACTAGAGTCAATAATCTAGTTCACACCGCTATGTGATTAACACCCAAAGAGTGATCATGTTTTGCTTGTGAGAGAAGTTTAGCCTACGGGTCTGCAACATTCAGATCCGTATGTATTTTGCAAATTTCTATGTCTACAATGCTCTGCACGTAGCTACTCTAGCTAATTTCTCCCACTTTCAATATGTATCCAGATCGAGACTTGGAGTCATCTAGATCGATGTAAAAATCTAGCATCGACTTAACTCTTTACGACGAACTCTTTTATCACCTCCATAACCGAGAAATATTCCCTTAGTCCTCTAAGGATAATTTTGACCGTTGTCTAGTGATCTACTCCTAGATCACTATTGTACTCCCTTGCCAGAAAGATGTTAAGGTATAAAATAGGACTGGTAAACAGTATAGCATACTTTATAGAACCTATGACTGAGGCATAGGGAATGACTTTTCATTCTCTTTCTATTTTCTGTTGTGGTCGGGTTTTGAGTCTTTACTCAACTTCACACCTTACAACACAGGCAAGAACTCCTTCTTTGACTATTCCATTTTGAACTACTTCAAAATCTTGTCAAGGTATGTACTCATTGAAAAAACTTATCAAGCATCTTGATCTATCTCTATAGATCTTGATGATCAATGTATAAGCAGCTTCATCGAGGTCTTTCTTTGAAAAACTCATTTCAAACACTCCTTTATGCTTTCCAGAAAATTCTACATTATTTTCGATCAACAATATGCCATTCACATATACTTATCAGAAATGTTGTAGTGCTCCCACTCACTTTCTTGTAAATACAGGCTTCACTGCAAGTCTGTATAAAACCATATGCTTTGATCACTTTGTTAGCACCTTTAGGATCGACAAAACCTTCTGGTTGCATCATATGCAACTCTTCTTTTAAGAAATCCATGAAGGAATACAGTTTTGACATCCATTTGCCAGATTTCATAAAATGTGGCAACTGCTAACATGATTCGGACAGACTTTTAAGCATCGATACAAGTGATAAAATCTCATCATAGTCAACACCTTGAACTTGTCGAAAACATTTTGTGACAATTCGAGCTTTGTAGATAGTAACACTACTATCAGCATCCGTCTTCCTCTTGAAGATCCATTTATTCTTAATGACTCACCGATCATTGGGCAAGTCAATCAAAGTCCATACTTTGTTCTCATACATGGATCCCATCTCAGATTCCATGGCCTCCAGCCATTTCGCGGAATCTGGGCTCATCATCGCTTCCTTATAGTTCGTAGGTTCATCATGGTCAAGTAACATGACATCTAGAACAGGATTACCATACCACTCTGGTGCGGGTCTCACTCTGGTTGACCTACGAGGTTCGGTAGTAACTTGATCTGAAGTTACACAATCATCATCATTAGCTTCCTCACTAATTGGTGTAGGAGTCACAGGAACAAATTTCCATGATGAACTACTTTCCAATAAGGGAGCGGGTATAGTTACCTCATCAAGTTCTACTTTCCTCCCACTCACTTCTTTCGAGAGAAACTCCTTCTCTAGAAAGGATCCATTCTTAGCAACGAATGTCTTGCCTTTGGATCTGTGATAGAAGGTGTACCCAACTGTCTCCTTTGGGTATCCTATGAAGACACATTTCTCCGATTTGGGTTTGAGCTTATCAGGATGAAACTTTTTCACATAAGCATCGCAACCCCAAACTTTAAGAAGTGACAACTTTGGTTTCTTGCCAAACCACAGTTCATATGGCGTCGTCTCAACGGATTTAGATGGTGCCCTATTTAACGTGAATGCATCTGTCTCTACTGCATAACCCCAAAATGATAGTGGTAAATCGGTAAGAGGCATCATAGATTGCACCATATCTAATAAAGTATAGTTACGATGTTCGAACACACCATTATGCTGTGGTGTTCCAGGTGGCGTGAGTTGCGAAACTATTCCACATTGTTTCAAATGAAGACCAAACTCGTAAATCAAATATTCTTCTCCATGATCAGATCGTAGAAACTATATTTTCTTGTTACGATGATTTTCCACTTCACTCTGAAATTATTTGAACTTTTCAAATGTTTCAGATTTATGTTTCATCAAGAAGATATACCCATATCTTACTCAAGTCATCTGTGAAGGTCAGAAAATAACGATACCTGTCAGGAGCCTCAACACTCATCGGACTGCATACATCAGTATGTATTATTTCCAACAAGTATGTTGCTCGCTCCATTGTTTCGGAGAACGGAGTCTTAGTCATATTTCCCATTAGGCATGATTTGCAAGCATCAACTGATTCATAATCAAGTGATTCCAAAAGCCCATCAGCATGGATTTTCTTCATGCGCTTTACACCAATATGACCTAAATGGCAGTGCCACAAATAAGTTGCACTATCATTATTAACTTTGCATCTTTTGGCTTCAATATTATTAATATGTGTATCACTACGATCGAGATTCAATAAACCATTCACCTTGGGTGTATGACCATAGAAGGTTTTATTCATGTAAACAGAATAACAATTATTCTTTGACTTAAATGAATAACTATATTGCAATAAACATGATCCAATCATATTATGCTCAACACAAACACCAAATAACATTTATTATAGGTTCAACACTAATCCCGAAGGTAAAGGGAGTGTGCGATGGTGATCTTATCAACCTTGGAATCATTTCCAACACACATCATCACCTCGTCCTCAACTAGTCTTTGTTTATTTTGCAGCTCCCGTTTCGAGTAACTACTCTTAGCAACTGAACTAGTATCAAATACCGAGGGGTTTTCTATAAACACTAGTAAAGTACACATCAATAACATGTATATCAAATATACCTTTGTTCACTCTGCCATCCTTCTTATCCGCCAAGTATCTAGGGCAGTTCCACTTCTAGTGACCATTTCCTTTGTAGTAAAAGCACTCAGTTTTAGGCTTGGGTCTAGCTTTGGGCTTCTTCATGGGAGTGGCAACTTGCTTGCCATTCTTCTTGAAGTTCCCTTTCTTTCCCTTGCCCTTTTACTTTAAACTAGTGGTCTTTTCAACCATCAACACTTGATGCTTTTCTTGATTTCTACCTTTGTCGATTTCAGCATCACGAAGAGCTTGGGAATCGTTTTTGTTATCCCGCGCATATTATAGTTCATCACGAAGTTCTAGTAACTTGGTGATAGTGACTAGAGAACTCTGTCAATCACTATCTTATCTGGAAGATTAACTCCCACCTGATTCAAGTGATTGTAGTACTCAGACATTCTAAGCACATGCTCACTATCTGAGCTATTCTCCTCCATCTTGTAGGCAAAGTACTGTCAGAGGTCTCATACCTCTCGACACAGGCATGAGTATGAAATACCAATTTCAACTCTTAGAACATCTCATATGTTCCGTGGCGTTCAAAACGTTTTTAAAGTCCCGGTTCTAAGCTGTAAAGCATGTTGCACTAAACTATCAAGTAGTCATCATACCGAGCTTTGCCAAAAGTTCATAACGTCTGCATATGCTCCTGCAATAGGTCTGTCACCTAGCGGTGCATCAAGGACATAATTCTTCTGTGTAGCAATGAGGATAATCCTCAGATCACGGGTCCAATCCGCATCATTGCTACTAACATCTTTCAATTTATTTTTCTCTAGGAACATATCAAAAATAAACGGGGGAGCTATGTGCGAGCTATTGATCTACAACATAGATATGCAAATACTATCAGGACTAAGTTCATGATAAATTTAAGTTCAATTAATCATATTACTTAAGAACTCCCACTTAGATAGACATCCCTCTAGTCATCTAAATGATCGCGTGATCCAAATCAACTAAACCATGTCCGATCATCACGTGAGATGGAGTAGTTTTCAATGGTGAACATTATGTTGATCATATCTACTATATGATTCATGCTCGACCTTTTGGTCTCCAGTGTTCCGAGGCCATATCTGCATATGCTAGGCTCGTCAAGTTTAACCCGAGTATTTCTGCGTGTGCAAAACTGGCTTGCACCCATTGTATGTGAACGTAGAGCTTATCACACCCGATCATCATGTGGTGTCTCGGCACGACGAACTTTGGCAACGGTGCATACTCAGGGAGAACACTTGTACCTTGAAATTTAGTTCAAGATCATCTTATAATGCTACCATTGAACTAAGCAAAATAAGATGCATAAAGGATAAACATCACATGCAATCAAAATATGTGACATGATATGGCCATGATCATCTTGCGCCTTTGATCTCTATCTCCAAAACACCGTCATGATCTCTATCGTTACCGGCATGACACCATGATCTCCATCATCTTGATCTCTATCAATGTGTCATCACATGGTTGTCTCACCAACTATTGCTATTGCATAGCGATAAAGTGAAGCAATCATTTGGCGCTTGCATCTTATGCAATAAAGAGACAACCATAAGGCTTCCGCTAGTTGCCGATAACTTCAACAAAAACATGATCATCTTATACAACAACTTATATCTCATCATGTCTTGACCATATCACATCACAACATGCCCTGCAAAAACAAGTTAGACGTCCTCTACTTTGTTGTTGCAAGTTTTACGTGGCTGCTACGGGCTGAGCAAGAACTGTTCTTAGCTATGCATCAAAAACCACAACGCAGTATAGTGATTGATTTTTGATCTTCAGAAAAAACCCTATTCATTGAATCCTATTCAACTAAAGCTGGAGAAACAGACACCCACTAGCCATCTGTGTGCGAAGCACGTCGGTAGAACCAGTCTCGCGTAAGCGTACGCGTAATATCGGTCTGGGCCGCTTCATCCAACAATGCCGCTGAATCAAGAATCAACTAGTGACGGCAAGCAATATGTATATATCCACGCCCACAACTCCTTTGTGTTCTACTCCTGCATATGACATCTACGCATAAACCTGGCTCGGATGCCACTGTTGGGGAATGTAGTAATTTCAAAAAAAAACCTACGCACACGCAAGATCATGGTGATGCATAGCAACGAGAGGGGCGAGTATTGTCCACATACCCTCGTAGACCGTAAGAGGAAGCATTATGAGAACGCAGTTGATATAGTCGTACGTCTTCACGATCTGACCGATCCAAGTATTGAACACACGTCACCTCCGAGTTCAGCACACGTTCATCTCGATGACGTCCCACGAACTCCGATCCAGCAGAGCTCCACGGGAGAGTTCTGTCAGCACGACGGCATGATGACGGTGATGATGTTGCTACCGACGCAGGGCTTCGCCTAAGCACCGCTACGATATGATCGAGGTGGATTATGGTGGAGAGGGGAACCGCACACGGCTTGGAATAATCAACTTGTGTGTGTATGGGGTGCCCCCTGGCCACGTATATGAAGGAGTGGAGGAGGAGGAGAGGCCAGCCCTCCTAGGCGCACCCCAAGGGGAATTCTCCTCCCACCGGGAGTAGGATTCCCCCCCTTCCATGTAGTAGGAGTAGGAGAGAAGGAAAGGGAAAAGAGAAGACAAGGAAGGAGGGGGTGTTGCCCCTCCCCATAGTCCAATTCGGACTAAGCCTTGGGGGGGCAGCCTCCCCTCACTCTTTCCCCTAAAGCCCAATAAGGCCCATATACTCCCCGGTGAATTCCCGTAACTCTCCGGTACTCCGAAAAATACCTCAATCACTCGGAACCTTTCCGATGTCCGAATATAGTCGTCCAATATATCGATCTTTACATCTCGACCATTTCAAGACTCCTCGTCATGTCCCCGATCTCATCCGGGACTCCAAACTACATTCGGTACATCAAAACACATAAACTACACATAAACTCATAATACCGATCGTCACCGAATGTTAAGCGTGTGGACCCTACGGGTTCGAGAACTATGTAGACATGACCGAGACACGTCTCCGGTCAATCACCAGTAGTGGAACCTGGATGCTCCTATTGATACATATTCTATGAAGATCTTTATCGGTCAAACCGCATAACAACATACGTTGTTCCCTTTATCATCGGTATGTTACTTGCCCGAGATTCGATCATCGGTATCTCAATACCTAGTTCAATCTCGTTACCGGCAAGTCTCTTTACTCGTTTCCATAATACATCATCCCGTAACTAACTCATTAGTTGCATTGCTTGCAAGGCTTTAATGTGATGTGCATTACCGAGAGGGCCCAGAGATACCTCTCCGACAATCGGAGTGACAAATCCTAATCTCGATCTATGCCAACTCAACAAGTACCATCAGAGACACCTGTAGAGGACCTTTATAATCACCCAGTTACGTTGTGACGTTTGGTAGCACACAAAGTGTTCCTCCGGTATTCGGGAGTTGCATAATCTCATAGTCAGAGGAACATGTATAAGTCATGAAGAAAGTAGTAGCAATAAACTAAACGATCATCGTGCTAAGCTAACGGAATGGGTCAAGTCAATGTAACATCCCAAAATTCTAAATTTTGGAATGTTATAATAAATAGATAGATTTGATTGATTGTTTGATTGATTGTCTGAAAGTGAGTGAATTCGAAACTTTTGAAAGTTAAATGAGAGGGAATAAAAGGACTTTCCCAAACTTTCATATTTGCTTTCTGATCTCCATGAATTCAAATTCTTTTCAACACAAAACCCTAGAGAGAAGATGACATGACTTCTTTCATTTAAAATGACAAGGGTGTTTGAAAAATATTTGAATTTCATTGGGAAATATTTTCCAATTCTGAAACTTTATGCAACTCAATGATTTTCACGAGAGAAGATAAAATGACTTCTTCAAATTATGAAATATGAGTTGGGAGTTTCAAAGGATCAATTTCAAGTCCTTTTGGAATTAATTTTCAATTTGGATTTATTTGAGTTTTATTCAAATTATTTTTCTCCAAAAATAAAATATATGGAAATTAGGGTAACATGATTCCCTACATTAGAAAGTTGGAGAAAAATTAATTTGAAATCATTTTGTTATTTTTTAAATGATTTTTGCTGGATTTTAAAAGACCAGTAAGCACTCTTTGTTTTATCTGAATTTGTGTGAATTTTATTTAAAGCTAGAAAAATGTTCACGGCGTAGAAAATCGTTTTCTGAAAATTTTGATATATTATATGCCTATATAATATTTTTAGTTATTTTGTTTTTATTATTTTAGTTCTCTGGAAAAAAAATGTTTATAAAAAAAAACCTTCCCGCCAACTGGGCCGGCCCAGCCAACCGGCCAGGCCAAGGCCCAGCATCGCGCCGCCTTCCCCGTCGTGGCCGACCGGGACTCCACCGGAGTCCGGCACCGACACGGCCTCCTCCTGCCCCCTCGCCCACGCCACGGAGCCGCCCCGCCCCCATAAATGCGCCGGCCCCGCCGCCCCTTCTCTCTCCGCCCCGCACCGCTTCTCGCCGCCGCCCCGAGCCGGATCGCGCCGCCGCCGCTGCCAACCACCGCCGCCACAGTCGCGCTTCGCC
>NC_041382.1:123647800-123654830 GCF_002162155.2 Triticum dicoccoides
CGCGCCGTCGCTGACGCCCGCACCTCGCCGAAGCCCCGTGCCACCGCTGCCGTTGCCGCGCCACGCCGGAGATCCGCCGCAACCGCCGCCTCGCCTCGCTCGCCGGAGTTCGCCTCGCTGCAGCCGGTTTTCTTGCGAAAACCGTCAAACCGCCATGGACCGGTAAAACCAAACCCTAGATCGGTTTTCTATAGAAAACCAGATCTGTTTTTTTTTCTTTGTTTAGTTATGTAGTGAACGTTTACTGTTTAACCCTTCGCAGCGAACGAATTCGTCCATTAGCGTTCGGTAACGAACGTTCGTAGTTTAGTCTTTTTCTTTTTCTGTTATTTCGGCCAGGGACCTGAATGTGAATATTTTATTTACAGTTTAGTCCCTGATCTTCAAACACTTGTAACTTTTTACTCGTTAGTCCAAATTCAACGAAACCAACGCTCACTTCTTCGTTATGATCTCCTCTATCCGTATAAACAACTTAAACATGTTTTTGAAAAGTTTAAAATTTGAATTAGATCAGATTTGAATTCAAACTTCGTTTGATCATAACTTGAGTTTCGTAGCTCCGTTTGAGTTGATTCTTTTTGCAAATCGAAGCTCTTGACCTAAACCTTCTGATAAGGCCAAATTCACATAATTTTGGTACTGTTAGAAATTGTTTTATGTTGCAAGAGCTATTTGCTTGGTTTTGATGTTTTCGAATCGTCTTCTTCGATCTTTCTGATCTTTTGAGTGATTGCTTATGTGTGGTTACTATTGCTTGCTTACGATAGATTGATCGGAGTGTGACGAGTAGATCTATCAAGAGTTTTGAGTGCGAATCATCTTCATCAACATTGCAGGCAAGTTCACACTTTGATCATACCCTTTTCTACAACCCAGTTTTATTGCATTAGATCAATCCTCTCACATTGCATGATTAGGATCTAATTAAACTGTGGGATGGGAAGTAGATGAGGTAGTACCTATCACCTGTATTATTATGAAACCTTTGGGAGTTACTTCTACGTTTGCTTATTATGCCATGCTATGCTAGTAGACGTGGATTGGGTGAGTGATATCCATGACAGATGTGAGTTGATAATTTTAATGGTTTATCTAAGGTGGCCACTTAAACACACATCTGGGTGGATTGAGGCACCTGATGTCTATCAGGACTTGCCTGTTTTATTTTGGACCGCCACCCAGGCTCAAAGGGATCATAAGATAATTCATGCTAGAAACTTCCGTGTGCAGCCACATGCTACTATGGGCTCTGGCATAGTTGACTAAGTTGGGCGAACTCTTATGGGTAGACTAGCAGATGTAGGGGAAAGTAGGTGTACCGGTCTACCCACATGTAAGGTGCTAGCGCTTCTGAAAGACTGTGTCTCGGTCATCCGTTTCTCAAACACCATGTAGTGCGAGAAGACAAACGGAGGCGATCGAGTCATGTGGGGGAAAGTGCGCAAACCTCTGCAGAGTGTACAAACTAATCATGATTAGCCGTGTCCCCGGTTATGGACATCTTGAGTATCTAGTTCTTGGATTACCATGTTGATCTCATCATGTTACTTTAAATGAATATTGTTGGGTTTAATGATGTTACTTAATTGGGATTGAGAATGCTGTCAACCATTCTCAATGTTCAACAACCACCATGATAGTAATTAATCTTATTCCTTTGCAGTAGGGAAAAATTGGCTTTACGCAAAAACCTTATAACCATAGAGCTTTTCCACCAGCCAAGTATGCATGTAGTGATAGCCATTGTTCATCATTCTCTATGGTGTGAATTTGCCAGTACATTCAATGTACTGACCCATTTCGGGCTGCAACGTCTCATGTTGCAGGTTTCTTACGACGAGTAAGTGATACATTAGGGTTACGATTTCTACACTCAACTTTGCCGTTGGTGTTGATGAGAATCCACAACCTTGTTGCTTCCGCTATATGGATTGAGGTAATAGTATTTACGTTACTTTATACATGTGATTTACCTCTGTTATAAATCCTTCGAGTACTGTGTGTGTCAGCATACCGATCCAGGGATGACACTTAAGCACAGAGACTTGATCCATTCGGGTCAGGTCGCTACAAGATGGTATCAGAGCACATGTTGACTGTAGGACGTGACCCTAGAAACTGGCAAGCCCATAGCAAAGATTTTTCTCTACAACTTTCCCTTTCAAAAAGATCTTTTACCTCTCTTCTCTTCTGAGTTTATTCAAAATTTCCCTTTAGTGAAACCATACCCTTTTCCCTTTTAACCACTCAAGGATTCGACTGATGAGACCACGCCAAGAAGTACAGGATATCAGACCAGTAAGACCATTCGGAATGAAGAAGATTTTTCCATACATTATGATAATGGAAACTACAGCTGTTGAAGACTCAGAAGACTAGGAGAATTGGAGGCTCTGAAGAATCCCCAGATTTGTATGACCTAGGAATGCTACCCTTATGGAACTTGGCAGATTATGGAAGTTGTCAATACCCGAGATCAAGGTGTATCGGAGAAAGACTGAAACAAGGAGTATGAGAACTCGAAGTTTTGTCAAGAAAACCCTAAGGTAGGAGATATCAACTATGGAAGATAGCTCATGGCAATGACAAGGGCAGAAACACGGTTATCCGTGATGTCATCACCATTGATACTGTGGTCACCGAGCTGAGCTAAGCATGCATTCCTTCGGAAGGATTGGATGGTAGAAGGCTGATGGAGCATCTATCAGCAAAGGCTGCAGTTTTAAACTTAGCTGGTGTATCACCAGGATCTGGAGTAGTACATCAAGAAGTTTAAGGTGGAGCTCCATGAAGCCGTATTAGACAAGGAGCATTTCATGAGGAACTCAGGATCCTGAAGATGAAAGTAGCCAAGCTAGAGGAGCAAAACCTTGAGATACCGGAGATTCGTCAGGAACTAAAGGACAGTAGGACCATGGTTCATGTGAAGTATGTTGAAACCAGAAGTTTGAAATGCAACTCCAGAATATTAAAGGATGTCATGAGAGATTTCACGTCAACAGAGATTGATCTGGCAAAAGAACTTGAGAAAGACAAGCATGATCGGAAGGAGCCATTGGAGGCATGAACAAGTCTTGAAGAGTTTGGAGACGTTGAAGATTTATTGACCTTAGAAGACCAAACCCCTGTTATATACCTACGTTAGATGTGACGTTTGTGAGTTGTCATTTGTTTGATGTTTTTTGACAGCCACAACAAAAATCTGTCTTTTCAAAACTTTTGTTTGCATTGTGTGTATCCCTCTCTATCTCTCTTATCTCACCTCAAACCCATGGACCCAATAGAGGATGAATGAAGATGAGCTTGTATTTTCTGGACCGATGAGTCAATTGGAGACAGACCGATGGATACAGAACATGGAGGATCGCATGGAGAATAACCATATATTTGGAAATGATATGACCCAGCGTGCTCTTCAGTGCTTTGAAAGAGGTGCTGCTACTTGGTGGAGGATGTACCAAACCATCAATGGATGGCAAGGAGTAACCACTTGGTAATAATTTAAGTTGACTTTGCTAAAGTCTCAGTTTGTGTCCCAGAAATTGAAGCCTTATGGAAAGGATATGAAGAAAACTTATGCATACAAGCTTTGTGGAGAAATAGGACACAACCATAAAGAACACAAGGATGAATGCCCTAATTGTGAAGGAAGTCACCCAGCTGAAGAATGCCCAACTAGGCAGATCACTTGTTTCTTGTGTGAAGGGACTACCCACTACCCTGCACAGTGTCACATTTACCCCATGGTACAACGAACCATCCAGCAGAAGAAAGAAGTAAAGAAAGGAGCCCTTATGGAAATTTTAGAAGAAACCGTGATGAAGGAAGATGTGGAGGACACACCTAAAGAAGACCTGAGTAAACCCTGCACTAAGTCTTGCTATTCATGTGGAGAAGAAGGACACATCTCCCAGAATTGTATGAATGGGGATCTAGTAGAATTCCTGACAGAGGAAGTAGAATATGACCCACAGGAAATAGAAGCCATGATTGGCATGGAAAGGTCCAGGAAGAGAAGTAGATTGGATTCCAGGAAGGATCTGAGTCATGTCACCTATTACAGGTGCAAGGAGTCAGGGCACTACCTCAACAGTTGCCCAAAAAGGAAACCTCGAGACTTGTCGGAAGTAATATGTTTCCGTTGTAATGGAGCAGGGCACTTTGCCAGAGAATGCCCCAAGGAGAAGGAAACTTGCGCTAGATAGTTGAGTTTGCAACAAAAGAAATGGAGTAGTAGAAGTGAGATCATTTTTCTTTTATATGGAGGTGTTGAGTTGAGACATGTAATGGAGAAACGAGAGATTGTAATCATTTGAGAATGAATGAAGTAGCATCGTTGGTACTGATATGGATTTTATGAGTTCCTACCCTATGAAGAAGAATTTTGACCATTTTGAGGATATGAGAATATGGTCTATGGAAGATTTGTGCATTTTAAGGGTGGTAGTACCCTGTAATGGATTTCGGACAAAATGAATACGAGTTTTGTCTCGATATGTGTGATGCCCCAAGAGTATATGGGATGAAGTTGGAGACCGACAGTTGCTTGGACCAAAGGTGATCAAAGGAGTCAGAAGAGAATGTTAAGTTGATTCGAGATAGACTGAAGGTAGCTCAGTCCAGGCAGAAGAGTTATGTAGACTCAAAAACGCAAGGAGGCAGACTATGAAATTGGAGATAGAACATGTCTTCGTGTGACCCCTCTGCGAGGAGTTAAACGAATTGGAGTTAAGGTAAAGTTAGCCCCGAGATTTGTAGGACCATACCGAGTTTTGGAGCGTATGGGAGAAGTGGCCAACAAGTTGGAGTCACCCGAAGGACTTTCAGGAGTTCGTGATGTGTTTCACATTTCCCAGTTGAAGAAGTGCCATGCAGAGATGGCCAGTATTCCCATGTAAGGACGCTTGACCCTGGAAAGGATAATGATGTTCCACGAAGTGGAATATGGACTTCATAAGTATAAGTTTTCATCTCGGTATGAGGGATATCCCACGGGGATGAATAGATAAATTACTATTGGATATAAAGGAGGTATGATGTTGGAAATATGGATCAATGGAAACTCCATGATGAGTCTGAGTAAACATGTCCTAGTTTGGTGCCAATAGAAGGAAGGAAGACAGTACTATTGGATGGATTTAAGAATACTAGGAAAACTGGAAGTTGGATGTTGGATTAGAGATCCGCTGCCCCGATGATAAGTTCAAGGACTACAAGTGATGAGATGGGCCATAACCCACAGGCCCCAGGACCTGCCAAGAAGCAAGAACATTCTTGCTGAAGGAAAAACCCTGGAAGTGGATATACCTTTGTCGACAGACGATTTTATAGGAGTACGCAAAACTTGAGAGTTGTGAAGGAACGATAGATGTTGGTCTGGCTTGCAGAATCAATGGATTTATCCGAACCTTGGTTCGTCGACAAGAGAAATTCGGCAACGCTTGTGAGGATGACCGAGTGTTAGAATGCGAGATTCGCTAAACCGTATACAAGGTAATGATTTGGGTGCGGGATGGATTGATCACCATACCGACTTACTCTTATTGTTCGCCTTGCTATATGGGATGGTAAATCTGAGTGACTTGCCTATAGTAGAGAGACGACGATATTAAACCTTGTAAAACCCTAGAATGGTATAGCAATGTTTCCCCTTGTACACGACAGCTGTTGCCAACCGTAGGTTATACGGTGAGGATCAACCAGACCTATTTCCTGCAGGAGAAACCACAAATTATTGACCACCATGAGATATCAATAGTTGTTTAGTTTTGGCGCCAGACCCGTCAGCTAAGGAGACCCAGTCTCGGAATAACCTTACCTAGATGAAAGACAGAAGAATTGAGGAAAAGGTTATGCCACTACTGGAAGAGCCAGAGAAGGAATTTTCCGAGGATTTGAGAAGACCGACACTGTTAACAATATGGATGAAGTATATGAGTTTCGATGGAGCTGTAACCATGCTTCTAAGGGTGGTAGCACCCCAGACCCCTTTGATGATCGATGGATTTTGAGGAGACCCCCAAACCCTAACCTTTTCTTGCTAGCCTCTCCGAATCTTGAGGACGAGATTCCTTTTAAGGGTGGTAGGTTTGTAACATCCCAAAATTCTAAATTTTGGAATGTTATAATAAATAGATATATTTGATTGATTGTCTGAAAGTGAGTGAATTCGAAACTTTTGAAAGTTAAATGAGAGGGAATAAAAGGACTTTCCCAAACTTTCATATTTGCTTTCTGATCTCCATGAATTCAAATTCTTTTCAACACAAAACCCTAGAGAGAAGATGACATGACTTCTTCCATTTAAAATGAAAAGGGTGTTTGAAAAATATTTGAATTCCATTGGGAAATATTTTCCAATTCTGAAACTTTATGCAACTCAATGATTTTCATGAGAGAAGATAAAATGACTTCTTCAAATTATGAAATATGAGTTGGGAGTTTCAAAGGATCAATTTCAAGTCCTTTTGGAATTAATTTTCAATTTGGATTTATTTGAGTTTTATTCAAATTATTTTTCTCCAAAAATAAAATATATGGAAATTAGGGTAACAAGATTCCCTACATTAGAAAATTGGAGAAAAATTAATTTGAAATCATTTTGGTATTTTTTTTAAATGATTTTTGCTGGATTTTAATAGACCAGTAAGCACTCTTTGTTTTATCTGAATTTGTGTGCTAGAAAAATGTTCACGGCGTAGAAAATATTTTTCTGACAATTTTGATATATTATATGCCTATATAATATTTTTAGTTATTTTGTTTTTATTATTTTAGTTCTCTGGAAAAAAAATGTTTATAAAAAAAAACCTTCCCACCAACTGGGCCGGCCCAGCCAACCGGCCAGGCCAAGGCCCAGCATCGCGCTGCCTTGCCCGTCGTGGCCGACCGGGACTCCACCGGAGTCCGGCGCCGACACGGCCTCCTCCTGCCCCCTCGCCCACGCCGCGGAGCCGCCCCTTCTCTCTCCGCCCCGCACCGCTTCTCGCCGCCGCCCCGAGCCGCATCGCCAACCACCGCCGCTGCA